>NW_027326010.1:111243-167228 GCF_048594095.1 Paramormyrops kingsleyae
AAGAAAAAGCTTACGGTACTTGGTATTCCCAGGCAGTCTCCCAACCAAGTACTAACCAAGCCCGGCCCGCTTAGCTTCCGAGATCAGACGAGATCGGGCGCAGTCGGAACGGTATGGCCGTAAGCGAGGGAAGCGGCCAGAATCAGCACTTTTGTTTTCAGTTGAGGGCTTATTGAGAGTCGCACCGAGAGAAGAGCAGACGTCGATGCGGCATTGATGTCAAGATGTCTTTGAGAAAGTCGTTATTAAAATGAGGAAGAAATCGGTGAGTTGTATACGATTGCTACGAGTACTTTCTGCAAAAGTGGGCGGGGACTGCCGTCTTTGTACAAATAAAGGTAATTTGTGAAATGAAAGGGTAGTGACATCTTTACATTCGTGGCAAGACGCAGGGCCCTCTGGATAAGGTGAAACTAAGAAAAAGCTTACGGCACTTGGTATTCCCAGGCAGTCTCCCAACCAAGTACTAACCAAGCCCGGCCCCGCTTAGCTTCCGAGATCAGACGAGATCGGGCGCAGTCGGAACGGTATGGCCGTAAGCGAGGGCAGCGGCCAGAATCAGCACTTTTGTTTTCAGTTGAGGGTTTATTGAGAGTCGCACCGAGAGAAGAGCAGACGTCGATGCGGCATTGATGTCAAGATGACTTTGAGAAAGTCGTTATTAAAATGAGGAAGAAATCGGTGAGTTGTATACGATTGCTACGAGTACTTTCTGCAAAAGTGGGCGGGGACTGCCGTCTTTGTACAAATAAAGGTAATTTGTGAAATGAAAGGGTAGTGACATCTTTACATTCGTGGCAAGACGCAGGGCCCTCTGGATAAGGTGAAACTAAGAAAAAGCTTACGGCACTTGGTATTCCCAGGCAGTCTCCCAACCCAGTACTAACCAAGCCCGGCCCCGCTTAGCTTCCGAGATCAGACGAGATCGGGCGCAGTCGGAACGGTATGGCCGTAAGCAAGGGAAGCGGCCAGAATCAGCACTTTTGTTTTCAGTTGAGGGCTTATTGAGAGTCGCACCGAGAGAAGAGCAGACGTCGATGCGGCATTGATGTCAAGATGTCTTTGAGAATGTCGTTATTAAAATGAGGAAGAAATCGGTGAGTTGTATACGATTGCTACGAGTACTTCCTGCAAAAGTGGGCGGGGACTGCCGTCTTTGTACAAATAAAGGTATTTGTGAAATGAAAGGGTAGTGACATCTTTACATTCGTGGCAAGACGCAGGGCCCTCTGGATAAGGTGAAACTAAGAAAAAGCTTACGGCACTTGGTATTCCCAGGCAGTCTCCCAACCAAGTACTAACCAAGCCCGGCCCCGCTTAGCTTCCGAGATCAGACGAGATCGGGCGCAGTCGGAACGGTATGGCCGTAAGCGAGGGAAGCGGCCAGAATCAGCACTTTTGTTTTCAGTTGAGGGCTTATTGAGAGTCGCACCGAGAGAGAGCAGACGTCGATGCGGCATTGATGTCAAGATGTCTTTGAGAAAGTCGTTATTAAAATGAGGAAGAAATCGGTGAGTTGTATACGATTGCTACGAGTACTTTCTGCAAAAGTGGGCGGGGACTGCCGTCTTGTACAAATAAAGGTAATTTGTGAAATGAAAGGGTAGTGACATCTTTACATTCGTGGCAAGACGCAGGGCCCTCTGGATAAGGTGAAACTAAGAAAAAGCTTACGGTACTTGGTATTCCCAGGCAGTCTCCCAACCAAGTACTAACCAAGCCCGGCCCCGCTTAGCTTCCGAGATCAGACGAGATCGGGCGCAGTCGGAACGGTATGGCCGTAAGCGAGGGAAGCGGCCAGAATCAGCACTTTTGTTTTCAGTTGAGGGCTTATTGAGAGTCGCACCGAGAGAAGAGCAGACGTCGATGCGGCATTGATGTCAAGATGTCTTTGAGAAAGTCGTTATTAAATGAGGAAGAAATCGGTGAGTTGTATACGATTGCTACGAGTACTTTCTGCAAAAGTGGGCGGGGACTGCCGTCTTTGTACAAATAAAGGTAATTTGTGAAATGAAAGGGTAGTGACATCTTTACATTCGTGGCAAGACGCAGGGCCCTCTGGATAAGGTGAAACTAAGAAAAAGCTTACGGCACTTGGTATTCCCAGGCAGTCTCCCAACCAAGTACTAACCAAGCCCGGCCCCGCTTAGCTTCCGAGATCAGACGAGATCGGGCGCAGTCGGAACGGTATGGCCGTAAGCGAGGGCAGCGGCCAGAATCAGCACTTTTGTTTTCAGTTGAGGGTTTATTGAGAGTCGCACCGAGAGAAGAGCAGACGTCGATGCGGCATTGATGTCAAGATGACTTTGAGAAAGTCGTTATTAAAATGAGGAAGAAATCGGTGAGTTGTATACGATTGCTACGAGTACTTTCTGCAAAAGTGGGCGGGGACTGCCGTCTTTGTACAAATAAAGGTAATTTGTGAAATGAAAGGGTAGTGACATCTTTACATTCGTGGCAAGACGCAGGGCCCTCTGGATAAGGTGAAACTAAGAAAAAGCTTACGGCACTTGGTATTCCCAGGCAGTCTCCCAACCCAGTACTAACCAAGCCCGGCCCCGCTTAGCTTCCGAGATCAGACGAGATCGGGCGCAGTCGGAACGGTATGGCCGTAAGCAAGGGAAGCGGCCAGAATCAGCACTTTTGTTTTCAGTTGAGGGCTTATTGAGAGTCGCACCGAGAGAAGAGCAGACGTCGATGCGGCATTGATGTCAAGATGTCTTTGAGAAAGTCGTTATTAAAATGAGGAAGAAATCGGTGAGTTGTATACGATTGCTACGAGTACTTCCTGCAAAAGTGGGCGGGGACTGCCGTCTTTGTACAAATAAAGGTAATTTGTGAAATGAAAGGGTAGTGACATCTTTACATTCGTGGCAAGACGCAGGGCCCTCTGGATAAGGTGAAACTAAGAAAAAGCTTACGGCACTTGGTATTCCCAGGCAGTCTCCCAACCAAGTACTAACCAAGCCCGGCCCCGCTTAGCTTCCGAGATCAGACGAGATCGGGCGCAGTCGGAACGGTATGGCCGCAAGCGAGGGAAGCGGCCAGAATCAGCACTTTTGTTTTCAGTTGAGGGCTTATTGAGAGTCGCACCGAGAGAAGAGCAGACGTCGATGCGGCATTGATGTCAAGATGTCTTTGAGAAAGTCGTTATTAAAATGAGGAAGAAATCGGTGAGTTGTATACGATTGCTACGAGTACTTTCTGCAAAAGTGGGCGGGGACTGCCGTCTTTGTACAAATAAAGGTAATTTGTGAAATGAAAGGGTAGTGACATCTTTACATTCGTGGCAAGACGCAGGGCCCTCTGGATAAGGTGAAACTAAGAAAAAGCTTACGGCACTTGGTATTCCCAGGCAGTCTCCCAACCAAGTACTAACCAAGCCCGGCCCCGCTTAGCTTCCGAGATCAGACGAGATCGGGCGCAGTCGGAACGGTATGGCCGTAAGCGAGGGAAGCGGCCAGAATCAGCACTTTTGTTTTCAGTTGAGGGTTTATTGAGAGTCGCACCGAGAGAAGAGCAGACGTCGATGCGGCATTGATGTCAAGATGACTTTGAGAAAGTCGTTATTAAAATGAGGAAGAAATCGGTGAGTTGTATACGATTGCTACGAGTACTTTCTGCAAAAGTGGGCGGGGACTGCCGTCTTTGTACAAATAAAGGTAATTTGTGAAATGAAAGGGTAGTGACATCTTTACATTCGTGGCAAGACGCAGGGCCCTCTGGATAAGGTGAAACTAAGAAAAAGCTTACGGCACTTGGTATTCCCAGGCAGTCTCCCAAGCCAGTACTAACCAAGCCCGGCCCCGCTTAGCTTCCGAGATCAGACGAGATCGGGCGCAGTCGGAACGGTATGGCCGTAAGCGAGGGCAGCGGCCAGAATCAGCACTTTTGTTTTCAGTTGAGGGTTTATTGAGAGTCGCACCGAGAGAAGAGCAGACGTCGATGCGGCATTGATGTCAAGATGACTTTGAGAAAGTCGTTATTAAAATGAGGAAGAAATCGGTGAGTTGTATACGATTGCTACGAGTACTTTCTGCAAAAGTGGGCGGGGACTGCCGTCTTTGTACAAATAAAGGTAATTTGTGAAATGAAAGGGTAGTGACATCTTTACATTCGTGGCAAGACGCAGGGCCCTCTGGATAAGGTGAAACTAAGAAAAAGCTTACGGCACTTGGTATTCCCAGGCAGTCTCCCAACCCAGTACTAACCAAGCCCGGCCCCGCTTAGCTTCCGAGATCAGACGAGATCGGGCGCAGTCGGAACGGTATGGCCGTAAGCAGGGAAGCGGCCAGAATCAGCACTTTTGTTTTCAGTTGAGGGTTTATTGAGAGTCGCACCGAGAGAAGAGCAGACGTCGATGCGGCATTGATGTCAAGATGTCTTTGAGAAAGTCGTTATTAAAATGAGGAAGAAATCGGTGAGTTGTATACGATTGCTACGAGTACTTTCTGCAAAAGTGGGCGGGGACTGCCGTCTTTGTACAAATAAAGGTAATTTGTGAAATGAAAGGGTAGTGACATCTTTACATTCGTGGCAAGACGCAGGGCCCTCTGGATAAGGTGAAACTAAGAAAAAGCTTACGGCACTTGGTATTCCCAGGCAGTCTCCCAACCAAGTACTAACCAAGCCCGGCCCCGCTTAGCTTCCGAGATCAGACGAGATCGGGCGCAGTCGGAACGGTATGGCCGTAAGCGAGGAAGCGGCCAGAATCAGCACTTTTGTTTTCAGTTGAGGGTTTATTGAGAGTCGCACCGGGAGAAGAGCAGACGTCGATGCGGCATTGATGTCAAGATGTCTTTGAGAAAGTCGTTATTAAAATGAGGAAGAAATCGGTGAGTTGTATACGATTGCTACGAGTACTTTCTGCAAAAGTGGGCGGGGACTGCCGTCTTTGTACAAATAAAGGTAATTTGTGAAATGAAAGGGTAGTGACATCTTTACATTCGTGGCAAGACGCAGGGCCCTCTGGATAAGGTGAAACTAAGAAAAAGCTTACGGCACTTGGTATTCCCAGGCAGTCTCCCAACCAAGTACTAACCAAGCCCGGCCCCGCTTAGCTTCCGAGATCAGACGAGATCGGGCGCAGTCGGAACGGTATGGCCGTAAGCGAGGGAAGCGGCCAGAATCAGCACTTTTGTTTTCAGTTGAGGGTTTATTGAGAGTCGCACCGGGAGAAGAGCAGACGTCGATGCGGCATTGATGTCAAGATGTCTTTGAGAAAGTCGTTATTAAAATGAGGAAGAAATCGGTGAGTTGTATACGATTGCTACGAGTACTTTCTGCAAAAGTGGGCGGGGACTGCCGTCTTTGTACAAATAAAGGTAATTTGTGAAATGAAAGGGTAGTGACATCTTTACATTCGTGGCAAGACGCAGGGCCCTCTGGATTAGGTGAAACTAAGAAAAAGCTTACGGCACTTGGTATTCCCAGGCAGTCTCCCAACCCAGTACTAACCAAGCCCGGCCCCGCTTAGCTTCCGAGATCAGACGAGATCGGGCGCAGTCGGAACGGTATGGCCGTAAGCGAGGGAAGCGGCCAGAATCAGCACTTTTGTTTTCAGTTGAGGGTTTATTGAGAGTCGCACCGAGAGAAGAGCAGACGTCGATGCGGCATTGATGTCAAGATGTCTTTGAGAAAGTCGTTATTAAAATGAGGAAGAAATCGGTGAGTTGTATACGATTGCTACGAGTACTTTCTGCAAAAGTGGGCGGGGACTGCCGTCTTTGTACAAATAAAGGTAATTTGTGAAATGAAAGGGTAGTGACATCTTTACATTCGTGGCAAGACGCAGGGCCCTCTGGATAAGGTGAAACTAAGAAAAAGCTTACGGCACTTGGTATTCCCAGGCAGTCTCCCAACCCAGTACTAACCAAGCCCGGCCCCGCTTAGCTTCTGAGATCAGACGAGATCGGGCGCAGTCGGAACGGTATGGCCGTAAGCGAGGGAAGCGGCCAGAATCAGCACTTTTGTTTTCAGTTGAGGGCTTATTGAGAGTCGCACCGAGAGAAGAGCAGACGTCGATGCGGCATTGATGTCAAGATGTCTTTGAGAAAGTCGTTATTAAAATGAGGAAGAAATCGGTGAGTTGTATACGATTGCTACGAGTACTTTCTGCAAAAGTGGGCGGGGACTGCCGTCTTTGTACAAATAAAGGTAATTTGTGAAATGAAAGGGTAGTGACATCTTTACATTCGTGGCAAGACGCAGGGCCCTCTGGATAAGGTGAAACTAAGAAAAAGCTTACGGCACTTGGTATTCCCAGGCAGTCTCCCAACCAAGTACTAACCAAGCCCGGCCCCGCTTAGCTTCCGAGATCAGACGAGATCGGGCGCAGTCGGAACGGTATGGCTGTAAGCGAGGGAAGCGGCCAGAATCAGCACTTTTGTTTTCAGTTGAGGGTTTATTGAGAGTCGCACCGAGAGAAGAGCAGACGTCGATGCGGCATTGATGTCAAGATGTCTTTGAGAAAGTCGTTATTAAAATGAGGAAGAAATCGGTGAGTTGTATACGATTGCTACGAGTACTTTCTGCAAAAGTGGGCGGGGACTGCCGTCTTTGTACAAATAAAGGTAATTTGTGAAATGAAAGGGTAGTGACATCTTTACATTCGTGGCAAGACGCAGGGCCCTCTGGATAAGGTGAAACTAAGAAAAAGCTTACGGCACTTGGTATTCCCAGGCAGTCTCCCAACCAAGTACTAACCAAGCCCGGCCCCGCTTAGCTTCCGAGATCAGACGAGATCGGGCGCAGTCGGAACGGTATGGCCGTAAGCGAGGGAAGCGGCCAGAATCAGCACTTTTGTTTTCAGTTGAGGGTTTATTGAGAGTCGCACCGAGAGAAGAGCAGACGTCGATGCGGCATTGATGTCAAGATGTCTTTGAGAAAGTCGTTATTAAAATGAGGAAGAAATCGGTGAGTTGTATACGATTGCTACGAGTACTTTCTGCAAAAGTGGGCGGGGACTGCCGTCTTTGTACAAATAAAGGTAATTTGTGAAATGAAAGGGTAGTGACATCTTTACATTCGTGGCAAGACGCAGGGCCCTCTGGATAAGGTGAAACTAAGAAAAAGCTTACGGCACTTGGTATTCCCAGGCAGTCTCCCAACCAAGTACTAACCAAGCCCGGCCCCGCTTAGCTTCCGAGATCAGACGAGATCGGGCGCAGTCGGAACGGTATGGCCGTAAGCGAGGGAAGCGGCCAGAATCAGCACTTTGTTTTCAGTTGAGGGTTTATTGAGAGTCGCACCGAGAGAAGAGCAGACGTCGATGCGGCATTGATGTCAAGATGTCTTTGAGAATGTCGTTATTAAAATGAGGAAGAAATCGGTGAGTTGTATACGATTGCTACGAGTACTTTCTGCAAAAGTGGGCGGGGACTGCCGTCTTTGTACAAATAAAGGTAATTTGTGAAATGAAAGGGTTGTGACATCTTTACATTCGTGGCAAGACGCAGGGCCCTCTGGATAAGGTGAAACTAAGAAAAAGCTTACGGCACTTGGTATTCCCAGGCAGTCTCCCAACCAAGTACTAACCAAGCCCGGCCCCGCTTAGTTTCCGAGATCAGACGAGATCGGGCGCAGTCGGAACGGTATGGCCGTAAGCGAGGGAAGCGGCCAGAATCAGCACTTTTGTTTTCAGTTGAGGGTTTATTGAGAGTCGCACCGAGAGAAGAGCAGACGTCAATGCGGCATTGATGTCAAGATGACTTTGAGAAAGTCGTTATTAAGATGAGGAAGAAATCGGTGAGTTGTATACGATTGCTACGAGTACTTTCTGCAAAAGTGGGCGGGGACTGCCGTCTTTGTACAAATAAAGGTAATTTGTGATGAAGGGTAGTGGAAGCATTGTGCCATTCAGGAATAGGTGGGGAGCGCCCTTGGATAGGTGAATAGAAAAACTTACGGACTTGTATTCCCAGGCAGTCCCAGACTTTCGAGATCACGAGAGAGGGCGCAGTCGGAACGGTATGGCCGTAACGCGGGGCAGGGCCAGATCAGCACTTTTGTTTCAGTTGAGGGTTTATTGAGAGTCTGGCCGGGTGATGTCGATGCGGCATTGATGTCAAGTCTTGCAGTTTATAAATGGAGGAAGAAACGGTGAGTTGTATACGATTGCTACGAGTACTTTCTGCAAAAGTGGGGGGGACGCGTCTTTGTACAAATAAAGGTAATTTGTGAAATGAAAGGGTAGTGACATCTTTACATTCGTGGCAAGACGCAGGGCCCTCTGGATAAGGTGAAACTAAGAAAAAGCTTACGGCACTTGGTTATCCCAGGCAGTCTCCCACCAAGTACTAACCAAGCCCGGCCCCGCTTAGCTTCCGAGATCAGACGAGATGCGGGCGCAGTCGGAACGGTATGGCCGTAAGCGAGGGAAGCGGCCAGAATCAGCACTTTTGTTTCAGTTGAGGGTTTATTGAGAGTCGCACCGGGAGAAGAGCGCAGACGTGATGCGGCATTGATGTCAAGATGTCTGTTAGAAGTCGTTATTAAAATGAGGAAGAAATCGGTGAGTTGTATACGATTGAGTACTTCTGCAAAAGTGGGCGGGGACTGCCGTCTTTGTACAAATAAAGGTAATTTGTGAAATGAAAGGGTAGTGACATCTTTACATTCGTGGCAAGACGCAGGGCCCTCTGGATAAGGTGAAACTAAGAAAAAGCTTACGGCACTTGGTATTCCCAGGCAGTCTCCCAACCAAGTACTAACCAAGCCCGGCCCCGCTTAGCTTCCGAGATCAGACGAGATCGGGCGCAGTCGGAACGGTATGGCCGTAAGCGAGGGAAGCGGCCAGAATCAGCACTTTTGTTTTCAGTTGAGGGTTTATTGAGAGTCGCACCGGGAGAAGAGCAGACGTCGATGCGGCATTGATGTCAAGATGTCTTTGAGAAAGTCGTTATTAAAATGAGGAAGAATCGGTGAGTTGTATACGATTGCTACGAGTACTTTCTGCAAAAGTGGGCGGGGACTGCCGTCTTTGTACAAATAAAGGTAATTTGTGAAATGAAAGGGTAGTGACATCTTTACATTCGTGGCAAGACGCAGGGCCCTCTGGATAAGGTGAAACTAAGAAAAAGCTTACGGCACTTGGTATTCCCAGGCAGTCTCCCAACCAAGTACTAACCAAGCCCGGCCCCGCTTAGCTTCCGAGATCAGACGAGATCGGAGTCGGAACGGTATGGCCGTAAGCGAGGGAAGCGGCCAGAATCAGCACTTTTGTTTTCAGTTGAGGGTTTATTGAGAGTCGCACCGGGAGAAGAGCAGACGTCGATGCGGCATTGATGTCAAGATGTCTTTGAGAAAGTCGTTATTAAAATGAGGAAGAAATCGGTGAGTTGTATACGATTGCTACGAGTACTTTCTGCAAAAGTGGGCGGGGACTGCCGTCTTTGTACAAATAAAGGTAATTTGTGAAATGAAAGGGTAGTGACATCTTTACATTCGTGGCAAGACGCAGGGCCCTCTGGATAAGGTGAAACTAAGAAAAAGCTTACGGCACTTGGTATTCCCAGGCAGTCTCCCAACCAAGTACTAACCAAGCCCGGCCCCGCTTAGCTTCCGAGATCAGACGAGATCGGGCGCAGTCGGAACGGTATGGCCGTAAGCGAGGGAAGCGGCCAGAATCAGCACTTTTGTTTTCAGTTGAGGGTTTATTGAGAGTCGCACCGGGAGAAGAGCAGACGTCGATGCGGCATTGATGTCAAGATGTCTTTGAGAAAGTCGTTATTAAAATGAGGAAGAAATCGGTGAGTTGTATACGATTGCTACGAGTACTTTCTGCAAAAGTGGGCGGGGACTGCCGTCTTTGTACAAATAAAGGTAATTTGTGAAATGAAAGGGTAGTGACATCTTTACATTCGTGGCAAGACGCAGGGCCCTCTGGATAAGGTGAAACTAAGAAAAAGCTTACGGCACTTGGTATTCCCAGGCAGTCTCCCAACCAAGTACTAACCAAGCCCGGCCCCGCTTAGCTTCCGAGATCAGACGAGATCGGGCGCAGTCGGAACGGTATGGCCGTAAGCGAGGGAAGCGGCCAGAATCAGCACTTTTGTTTTCAGTTGAGGGTTTATTGAGAGTCGCACCGGGAGAAGAGCAGACGTCGATGCGGCATTGATGTCAAGATGTCTTTGAGAAAGTCGTTATTAAAATGAGGAAGAAATCGGTGAGTTGTATACGATTGCTACGAGTACTTTCTGCAAAAGTGGGCGGGGACTGCCGTCTTTGTACAAATAAAGGTAATTTGTGAAATGAAAGGGTAGTGACATCTTTACATTCGTGGCAAGACGCAGGGCCCTCTGGATAAGGTGAAACTAAGAAAAAGCTTACGGCACTTGGTATTCCCAGGCAGTCTCCCAACCAAGTACTAACCAAGCCCGGCCCCGCTTAGCTTCCGAGATCAGACGAGATCGGGCGCAGTCGGAACGGTATGGCCGTAAGCGAGGGAAGCGGCCAGAATCAGCACTTTTGTTTTCAGTTGAGGGTTTATTGAGAGTCGCACCGGGAGAAGAGCAGACGTCGATGCGGCATTGATGTCAAGATGTCTTTGAGAAAGTCGTTATTAAAATGAGGAAGAAATCGGTGAGTTGTATACGATTGCTACGAGTACTTTCTGCAAAAGTGGGCGGGGACTGCCGTCTTTGTACAAATAAAGGTAATTTGTGAAATGAAAGGGTAGTGACATCTTTACATTCGTGGCAAGACGCAGGGCCCTCTGGATAAGGTGAAACTAAGAAAAAGCTTACGGCACTTGGTATTCCCAGGCAGTCTCCCAACCAAGTACTAACCAAGCCCGGCCCCGCTTAGCTTCCGAGATCAGACGAGATCGGGCGCAGTCGGAACGGTATGGCCGTAAGCGAGGGAAGCGGCCAGAATCAGCACTTTTGTTTTCAGTTGAGGGTTTATTGAGAGTCGCACCGGGAGAAGAGCAGACGTCGATGCGGCATTGATGTCAAGATGTCTTTGAGAAAGTCGTTATTAAAATGAGGAAGAAATCGGTGAGTTGTATACGATTGCTACGAGTACTTTCTGCAAAAGTGGGCGGGGACTGCCGTCTTTGTACAAATAAAGGTAATTTGTGAAATGAAAGGGTAGTGACATCTTTACATTCGTGGCAAGACGCAGGGCCCTCTGGATAAGGTGAAACTAAGAAAAAGCTTACGGCACTTGGTATTCCCAGGCAGTCTCCCAACCAAGTACTAACCAAGCCCGGCCCCGCTTAGCTTCCGAGATCAGACGAGATCGGGCGCAGTCGGAACGGTATGGCCGTAAGCGAGGGAAGCGGCCAGAATCAGCACTTTTGTTTTCAGTTGAGGGTTTATTGAGAGTCGCACCGGGAGAAGAGCAGACGTCGATGCGGCATTGATGTCAAGATGTCTTTGAGAAAGTCGTTATTAAAATGAGGAAGAAATCGGTGAGTTGTATACGATTGCTACGAGTACTTTCTGCAAAAGTGGGCGGGGACTGCCGTCTTTGTACAAATAAAGGTAATTTGTGAAATGAAAGGGTAGTGACATCTTTACATTCGTGGCAAGACGCAGGGCCCTCTGGATAAGGTGAAACTAAGAAAAAGCTTACGGCACTTGGTATTCCCAGGCAGTCTCCCAACCAAGTACTAACCAAGCCCGGCCCCGCTTAGCTTCCGAGATCAGACGAGATCGGGCGCAGTCGGAACGGTATGGCCGTAAGCGAGGGAAGCGGCCAGAATCAGCACTTTTGTTTTCAGTTGAGGGTTTATTGAGAGTCGCACCGGGAGAAGAGCAGACGTCGATGCGGCATTGATGTCAAGATGTCTTTGAGAAAGTCGTTATTAAAATGAGGAAGAAATCGGTGAGTTGTATACGATTGCTACGAGTACTTTCTGCAAAAGTGGGCGGGGACTGCCGTCTTTGTACAAATAAAGGTAATTTGTGAAATGAAAGGGTAGTGACATCTTTACATTCGTGGCAAGACGCAGGGCCCTCTGGATAAGGTGAAACTAAGAAAAAGCTTACGGCACTTGGTATTCCCAGGCAGTCTCCCAACCAAGTACTAACCAAGCCCGGCCCCGCTTAGCTTCCGAGATCAGATGAGATCGGGCGCAGTCGGAACGGTATGGCCGTAAGCGAGGGAAGCGGCCAGAATCAGCACTTTTGTTTTCAGTTGAGGGTTTATTGAGAGTCGCACCGGGAGAAGAGCAGACGTCGATGCGGCATTGATGTCAAGATGTCTTTGAGAAAGTCGTTATTAAAATGAGGAAGAAATCGGTGAGTTGTATACGATTGCTACGAGTACTTTCTGCAAAAGTGGGCGGGGACTGCCGTCTTTGTACAAATAAAGGTAATTTGTGAAATGAAAGGGTAGTGACATCTTTACATTCGTGGCAAGACGCAGGGCCCTCTGGATAAGGTGAAACTAAGAAAAAGCTTACGGCACTTGGTATTCCCAGGCAGTCTCCCAACCAAGTACTAACCAAGCCCGGCCCCGCTTAGCTTCCGAGATCAGACGAGATCGGGCGCAGTCGGAACGGTATGGCCGTAAGCGAGGGAAGCGGCCAGAATCAGCACTTTTGTTTTCAGTTGAGGGTTTATTGAGAGTCGCACCGGGAGAAGAGCAGACGTCGATGCGGCATTGATGTCAAGATGTCTTTGAGAAAGTCGTTATTAAAATGAGGAAGAAATCGGTGAGTTGTATACGATTGCTACGAGTACTTTCTGCAAAAGTGGGCGGGGACTGCCGTCTTTGTACAAATAAAGGTAATTTGTGAAATGAAAGGGTAGTGACATCTTTACATTCGTGGCAAGACGCAGGGCCCTCTGGATAAGGTGAAACTAAGAAAAAGCTTACGGCACTTGGTATTCCCAGGCAGTCTCCCAACCAAGTACTAACCAAGCCCGGCCCCGCTTAGCTTCCGAGATCAGACGAGATCGGGCGCAGTCGGAACGGTATGGCCGTAAGCGAGGGAAGCGGCCAGAATCAGCACTTTTGTTTTCAGTTGAGGGTTTATTGAGAGTCGCACCGGGAGAAGAGCAGACGTCGATGCGGCATTGATGTCAAGATGTCTTTGAGAAAGTCGTTATTAAAATGAGGAAGAAATCGGTGAGTTGTATACGATTGCTACGAGTACTTTCTGCAAAAGTGGGCGGGGACTGCCGTCTTTGTACAAATAAAGGTAATTTGTGAAATGAAAGGGTAGTGACATCTTTACATTCGTGGCAAGACGCAGGGCCCTCTGGATAAGGTGAAACTAAGAAAAAGCTCACGGCACTTGGTATTCCCAGGCAGTCTCCCAACCAAGTACTAACCAAGCCCGGCCCCGCTTAGCTTCCGAGATCAGACGAGATCGGGCGCAGTCGGAACGGTATGGCCGTAAGCGAGGGAAGCGGCCAGAATCAGCACTTTTGTTTTCAGTTGAGGGTTTATTGAGAGTCGCACCGGGAGAAGAGCAGACGTCGATGCGGCATTGATGTCAAGATGTCTTTGAGAAAGTCGTTATTAAAATGAGGAAGAAATCGGTGAGTTGTATACGATTGCTACGAGTACTTTCTGCAAAAGTGGGCGGGGACTGCCGTCTTTGTACAAATAAAGGTAATTTGTGAAATGAAAGGGTAGTGACATCTTTACATTCGTGGCAAGACGCAGGGCCCTCTGGATAAGGTGAAACTAAGAAAAAGCTCACGGCACTTGGTATTCCCAGGCAGTCTCCCAACCAAGTACTAACCAAGCCCGGCCCCGCTTAGCTTCCGAGATCAGACGAGATCGGGCGCAGTCGGAACGGTATGGCCGTAAGCGAGGGAAGCGGCCAGAATCAGCACTTTTGTTTTCAGTTGAGGGTTTATTGAGAGTCGCACCGGGAGAAGAGCAGACGTCGATGCGGCATTGATGTCAAGATGTCTTTGAGAAAGTCGTTATTAAAATGAGGAAGAAATCGGTGAGTTGTATACGATTGCTACGAGTACTTTCTGCAAAAGTGGGCGGGGACTGCCGTCTTTGTACAAATAAAGGTAATTTGTGAAATGAAAGGGTAGTGACATCTTTACATTCGTGGCAAGACGCAGGGCCCTCTGGATAAGGTGAAACTAAGAAAAAGCTCACGGCACTTGGTATTCCCAGGCAGTCTCCCAACCAAGTACTAACCAAGCCCGGCCCCGCTTAGCTTCCGAGATCAGACGAGATCGGGCGCTGTCGGAACGGTATGGCCGTAAGCGAGGGAAGCGGCCAGAATCAGCACTTTTGTTTTCAGTTGAGGGTTTATTGAGAGTCGCACCGGGAGAAGAGCAGACGTCGATGCGGCATTGATGTCAAGATGTCTTTGAGAAAGTCGTTATTAAAATGAGGAAGAAATCGGTGAGTTGTATACGATTGCTACGAGTACTTTCTGCAAAAGTGGGCGGGGACTGCCGTCTTTGTACAAATAAAGGTAATTTGTGAAATGAAAGGGTAGTGACATCTTTACATTCGTGGCAAGACGCAGGGCCCTCTGGATAAGGTGAAACTAAGAAAAAGCTCACGGCACTTGGTATTCCCAGGCAGTCTCCCAACCAAGTACTAACCAAGCCCGGCCCCGCTTAGCTTCCGAGATCAGACGAGATCGGGCGCAGTCGGAACGGTATGGCCGTAAGCGAGGGAAGCGGCCAGAATCAGCACTTTTGTTTTCAGTTGAGGGTTTATTGAGAGTCGCACCGAGAGAAGAGCAGACGTCGATGCGGCATTGATGTCAAGATGTCTTTGAGAAAGTCGTTATTAAAATGAGGAAGAAATCGGTGAGTTGTATACGATTGCTACGAGTACTTTCTGCAAAAGTGGGCGGGGACTGCCGTCTTTGTACAAATAAAGGTAATTTGTGAAATGAAAGGGTAGTGACATCTTTACATTCGTGGCAAGACGCAGGGCCCTCTGGATAAGGTGAAACTAAGAAAAAGCTCACGGCACTTGGTATTCCCAGGCAGTCTCCCAACCAAGTACTAACCAAGCCCGGCCCCGCTTAGCTTCCGAGATCAGACGAGATCGGGCGCAGTCGGAACGGTATGGCCGTAAGCGAGGGAAGCGGCCAGAATCAGCACTTTTGTTTTCAGTTGAGGGTTTATTGAGAGTCGCACCGGGAGAAGAGCAGACGTCGATGCGGCATTGATGTCAAGATGTCTTTGAGAAAGTCGTTATTAAAATGAGGAAGAAATCGGTGAGTTGTATACGATTGCTACGAGTACTTTCTGCAAAAGTGGGCGGGGACTGCCGTCTTTGTACAAATAAAGGTAATTTGTGAAATGAAAGGGTAGTGACATCTTTACATTCGTGGCAAGACGCAGGGCCCTCTGGATAAGGTGAAACTAAGAAAAAGCTCACGGCACTTGGTATTCCCAGGCAGTCTCCCAACCAAGTACTAACCAAGCCCGGCCCCGCTTAGCTTCCGAGATCAGACGAGATCGGGCGCTGTCGGAACGGTATGGCCGTAAGCGAGGGAAGCGGCCAGAATCAGCACTTTTGTTTTCAGTTGAGGGTTTATTGAGAGTCGCACCGGGAGAAGAGCAGACGTCGATGCGGCATTGATGTCAAGATGTCTTTGAGAAAGTCGTTATTAAAATGAGGAAGAAATCGGTGAGTTGTATACGATTGCTACGAGTACTTTCTGCAAAAGTGGGCGGGGACTGCCGTCTTTGTACAAATAAAGGTAATTTGTGAAATGAAAGGGTAGTGACATCTTTACATTCGTGGCAAGACGCAGGGCCCTCTGGATAAGGTGAAACTAAGAAAAAGCTCACGGCACTTGGTATTCCCAGGCAGTCTCCCAACCAAGTACTAACCAAGCCCGGCCCCGCTTAGCTTCCGAGATCAGACGAGATCGGGCGCAGTCGGAACGGTATGGCCGTAAGCGAGGGAAGCGGCCAGAATCAGCACTTTTGTTTTCAGTTGAGGGTTTATTGAGAGTCGCACCGAGAGAAGAGCAGACGTCGATGCGGCATTGATGTCAAGATGTCTTTGAGAAAGTCGTTATTAAAATGAGGAAGAAATCGGTGAGTTGTATACGATTGCTACGAGTACTTTCTGCAAAAGTGGGCGGGGACTGCCGTCTTTGTACAAATAAAGGTAATTTGTGAAATGAAAGGGTAGTGACATCTTTACATTCGTGGCAAGACGCAGGGCCCTCTGGATAAGGTGAAACTAAGAAAAAGCTCACGGCACTTGGTATTCCCAGGCAGTCTCCCAACCAAGTACTAACCAAGCCCGGCCCCGCTTAGCTTCCGAGATCAGACGAGATCGGGCGCAGTCGGAACGGTATGGCCGTAAGCGAGGGAAGCGGCCAGAATCAGCACTTTTGTTTTCAGTTGAGGGTTTATTGAGAGTCGCACCGGGAGAAGAGCAGACGTCGATGCGGCATTGATGTCAAGATGTCTTTGAGAAAGTCGTTATTAAAATGAGGAAGAAATCGGTGAGTTGTATACGATTGCTACGAGTACTTTCTGCAAAAGTGGGCGGGGACTGCCGTCTTTGTACAAATAAAGGTAATTTGTGAAATGAAAGGGTAGTGACATCTTTACATTCGTGGCAAGACGCAGGGCCCTCTGGATAAGGTGAAACTAAGAAAAAGCTCACGGCACTTGGTATTCCCAGGCAGTCTCCCAACCAAGTACTAACCAAGCCCGGCCCCGCTTAGCTTCCGAGATCAGACGAGATCGGGCGCAGTCGGAACGGTATGGCCGTAAGCGAGGGAAGCGGACAGAATCAGCACTTTTGTTTTCAGTTGAGGGTTTATTGAGAGTCGCACCGAGAGAAGAGCAGACGTCGATGCGGCATTGATGTCAAGATGTCTTTGAGAAAGTCGTTATTAAAATGAGGAAGAAATCGGTGAGTTGTATACGATTGCTACGAGTACTTTCTGCAAAAGTGGGCGGGGACTGCCGTCTTTGTACAAATAAAGGTAATTTGTGAAATGAAAGGGTAGTGACATCTTTACATTCGTGGCAAGACGCAGGGCCCTCTGGATAAGGTGAGACTAAGAAAAAGCTCACGGCACTTGGTATTCCCAGGCAGTCTCCCAACCAAGTACTAACCAAGCCCGGCCCCGCTTAGCTTCCGAGATCAGACGAGATCGGGCGCAGTCGGAACGGTATGGCCGTAAGCAAGGGAAGCGGCCAGAATCAGCACTTTTGTTTTCAGTTGAGGGTTTATTGAGAGTCGCACCGAGAGAAGAGCAGACGTCGATGCGGCATTGATGTCAAGATGTCTTTGAGAAAGTCGTTATTAAAATGAGGAAGAAATCGGTGAGTTGTATACGATTGCTACGAGTACTTTCTGCAAAAGTGGGCGGGGACTGCCGTCTTTGTACAAATAAAGGTAATTTGTGAAATGAAAGGGTAGTGACATCTTTACATTCGTGGCAAGACGCAGGGCCCTCTGGATAAGGTGAGACTAAGAAAAAGCTCACGGCACTTGGTATTCCCAGGCAGTCTCCCAACCAAGTACTAACCAAGCCCGGCCCCGCTTAGCTTCCGAGATCAGACGAGATCGGGCGCAGTCGGAACGGTATGGCCGTAAGCAAGGGAAGCGGCCAGAATCAGCACTTTTGTTTTCAGTTGAGGGTTTATTGAGAGTCGCACCGAGAGAAGAGCAGACGTCGATGCGGCATTGATGTCAAGATGTCTTTGAGAAAGTCGTTATTAAAATGAGGAAGAAATCGGTGAGTTGTATACGATTGCTACGAGTACTTTCTGCAAAAGTGGGCGGGGACTGCCGTCTTTGTACAAATAAAGGTAATTTGTGAAATGAAAGGGTAGTGACATCTTTACATTCGTGGCAAGACGCAGGGCCCTCTGGATAAGGTGAGACTAAGAAAAAGCTCACGGCACTTGGTATTCCCAGGCAGTCTCCCAACCAAGTACTAACCAAGCCCGGCCCCGCTTAGCTTCCGAGATCAGACGAGATCGGGCGCAGTCGGAACGGTATGGCCGTAAGCAAGGGAAGCGGCCAGAATCAGCACTTTTGTTTTCAGTTGAGGGTTTATTGAGAGTCGCACCGAGAGAAGAGCAGACGTCGATGCGGCATTGATGTCAAGATGTCTTTGAGAAAGTCGTTATTAAAATGAGGAAGAAATCGGTGAGTTGTATACGATTGCTACGAGTACTTTCTGCAAAAGTGGGCGGGGACTGCCGTCTTTGTACAAATAAAGGTAATTTGTGAAATGAAAGGGTAGTGACATCTTTACATTCGTGGCAAGACGCAGGGCCCTCTGGATAAGGTGAGACTAAGAAAAAGCTCACGGCACTTGGTATTCTCAGGCAGTCTCCCAACCAAGTACTAACCAAGCCCGGCCCCGCTTAGCTTCTGAGATCAGACGAGATCGGGCGCAGTCGGAACGGTATGGCCGTAAGCAAGGGAAGCGGCCAGAATCAGCACTTTTGTTTTCAGTTGAGGGTTTATTGAGAGTCGCACCGAGAGAAGAGCAGACGTCGATGCGGCATTGATGTCAAGATGTCTTTGAGAAAGTCGTTATTAAAATGAGGAAGAAATCGGTGAGTTGTATACGATTGCTACGAGTACTTTCTGCAAAAGTGGGCGGGGACTGCCGTCTTTGTACAAATAAAGGTAATTTGTGAAATGAAAGGGTAGTGACATCTTTACATTCGTGGCAAGACGCAGGGCCCTCTGGATAAGGTGAGACTAAGAAAAAGCTCACGGCACTTGGTATTCCCAGGCAGTCTCCCAACCAAGTACTAACCAAGCCCGGCCCCGCTTAGCTTCCGAGATCAGACGAGATCGGGCGCAGTCGGAACGGTATGGCCGTAAGCAAGGGAAGCGGCCAGAATCAGCACTTTTGTTTTCAGTTGAGGGTTTATTGAGAGTCGCACCGAGAGAAGAGCAGACGTCGATGCGGCATTGATGTCAAGATGTCTTTGAGAAAGTCGTTATTAAAATGAGGAAGAAATCGGTGAGTTGTATACGATTGCTACGAGTACTTTCTGCAAAAGTGGGCGGGGACTGCCGTCTTTGTACAAATAAAGGTAATTTGTGAAATGAAAGGGTAGTGACATCTTTACATTCGTGGCAAGACGCAGGGCCCTCTGGATAAGGTGAAACTAAGAAAAAGCTCACGGCACTTGGTATTCCCAGGCAGTCTCCCAACCAAGTACTAACCAAGCCCGGCCCCGCTTAGCTTCCGAGATCAGACGAGATCGGGCGCAGTCGGAACGGTATGGCCGTAAGCAAGGGAAGCGGCCAGAATCAGCACTTTTGTTTTCAGTTGAGGGTTTATTGAGAGTCGCACCGAGAGAAGAGCAGACGTCGATGCGGCATTGATGTCAAGATGTCTTTGAGAAAGTCGTTATTAAAATGAGGAAGAAATCGGTGAGTTGTATACGATTGCTACGAGTACTTTCTGCAAAAGTGGGCGGGGACTGCCGTCTTTGTACAAATAAAGGTAATTTGTGAAATGAAAGGGTAGTGACATCTTTACATTCGTGGCAAGACGCAGGGCCCTCTGGATAAGGTGAAACTAAGAAAAAGCTCACGGCACTTGGTATTCCCAGGCAGTCTCCCAACCAAGTACTAACCAAGCCCGGCCCCGCTTAGCTTCCGAGATCAGACGAGATCGGGCGCAGTCGGAACGGTATGGCCGTAAGCAAGGGAAGCGGCCAGAATCAGCACTTTTGTTTTCAGTTGAGGGTTTATTGAGAGTCGCACCGAGAGAAGAGCAGACGTCGATGCGGCATTGATGTCAAGATGTCTTTGAGAAAGTCGTTATTAAAATGAGGAAGAAATCGGTGAGTTGTATACGATTGCTACGAGTACTTTCTGCAAAAGTGGGCGGGGACTGCCGTCTTTGTACAAATAAAGGTAATTTGTGAAATGAAAGGGTAGTGACATCTTTACATTCGTGGCAAGACGCAGGGCCCTCTGGATAAGGTGAAACTAAGAAAAAGCTCACGGCACTTGGTATTCCCAGGCAGTCTCCCAACCAAGTACTAACCAAGCCCGGCCCCGCTTAGCTTCCGAGATCAGACGAGATCGGGCGCAGTCGGAACGGTATGGCCGTAAGCAAGGGAAGCGGCCAGAATCAGCACTTTTGTTTTCAGTTGAGGGTTTATTGAGAGTCGCACCGAGAGAAGAGCAGACGTCGATGCGGCATTGATGTCAAGATGTCTTTGAGAAAGTCGTTATTAAAATGAGGAAGAAATCGGTGAGTTGTATACGAT
Organism: Paramormyrops kingsleyae; assembly: GCF_048594095.1. Taxonomy (NCBI): domain Eukaryota; kingdom Metazoa; phylum Chordata; class Actinopteri; order Osteoglossiformes; family Mormyridae; genus Paramormyrops; species Paramormyrops kingsleyae. Next base: position 131,409 of record NW_027326010.1, read on the forward strand.
TGCTACGAGTACTTTCTGCAAAAGTGGGCGGGGACTGCCGTCTTTGTACAAATAAAGGTAATTTGTGAAATGAAAGGGTAGTGACATCTTTACATTCGTGGCAAGACGCAGGGCCCTCTGGATAAGGTGAAACTAAGAAAAAGCTCACGGCACTTGGTATTCCCAGGCAGTCTCCCAACCAAGTACTAACCAAGCCCGGCCCCGCTTAGCTTCCGAGATCAGACGAGATCGGGCGCAGTCGGAACGGTATGGCCGTAAGCAAGGGAAGCGGCCAGAATCAGCACTTTTGTTTTCAGTTGAGGGTTTATTGAGAGTCGCACCGAGAGAAGAGCAGACGTCGATGCGGCATTGATGTCAAGATGTCTTTGAGAAAGTCGTTATTAAAATGAGGAAGAAATCGGTGAGTTGTATACGATTGCTACGAGTACTTTCTGCAAAAGTGGGCGGGGACTGCCGTCTTTGTACAAATAAAGGTAATTTGTGAAATGAAAGGGTAGTGACATCTTTACATTCGTGGCAAGACGCAGGGCCCTCTGGATAAGGTGAAACTATGAAAAAGCTCACGGCACTTGGTATTCCAAGGCAGTCTCCCAACCAAGTACTAACCAAGCCCGGCCCCGCTTAGCTTCCGAGATCAGACGAGATCGGGCGCAGTCGGAACGGTATGGCCGTAAGCAAGGGAAGCGCCCAGAATCAGCACTTTTGTTTTCAGTTGAGGGTTTATTGAGAGTCGCACCGAGAGAAGAGCAGACGTCGATGCGGCATTGATGTCAAGATGTCTTTGAGAAAGTCGTTATTAAAATGAGGAAGAAATCGGTGAGTTGTATACGATTGCTACGAGTACTTTCTGCAAAAGTGGGCGGGGACTGCCGTCTTTGTACAAATAAAGGTAATTTGTGAAATGAAAGGGTAGTGACATCTTTACATTCGTGGCAAGACGCAGGGCCCTCTGGATAAGGTGAAACTAAGAAAAAGCTCACGGCACTTGGTATTCCCAGGCAGTCTCCCAACCAAGTACTAACCAAGCCCGGCCCCGCTTAGCTTCCGAGATCAGACGAGATCGGGCGCAGTCGGAACGGTATGGCCGTAAGCAAGGGAAGCGGCCAGAATCAGCACTTTTGTTTTCAGTTGAGGGTTTATTGAGAGTCGCACCGAGAGAAGAGCAGACGTCGATGCGGCATTGATGTCAAGATGTCTTTGAGAAAGTCGTTATTAAAATGAGGAAGAAATCGGTGAGTTGTATACGATTGCTACGAGTACTTTCTGCAAAAGTGGGCGGGGACTGCCGTCTTTGTACAAATAAAGGTAATTTGTGAAATGAAAGGGTAGTGACATCTTTACATTCGTGGCAAGACGCAGGGCCCTCTGGATAAGGTGAAACTAAGAAAAAGCTCACGGCACTTGGTATTCCCAGGCAGTCTCCCAACCAAGTACTAACCAAGCCCGGCCCCGCTTAGCTTCCGAGATCAGACGAGATCGGGCGCAGTCGGAACGGTATGGCCGTAAGCAAGGGAAGCGGCCAGAATCAGCACTTTTGTTTTCAGTTGAGGGTTTATTGAGAGTCGCACCGAGAGAAGAGCAGACGTCGATGCGGCATTGATGTCAAGATGTCTTTGAGAAAGTCGTTATTAAAATGAGGAAGAAATCGGTGAGTTGTATACGATTGCTACGAGTACTTTCTGCAAAAGTGGGCGGGGACTGCCGTCTTTGTACAAATAAAGGTAATTTGTGAAATGAAAGGGTAGTGACATCTTTACATTCGTGGCAAGACGCAGGGCCCTCTGGATAAGGTGAAACTAAGAAAAAGCTCACGGCACTTGGTATTCCCAGGCAGTCTCCCAACCAAGTACTAACCAAGCCCGGCCCCGCTTAGCTTCCGAGATCAGACGAGATCGGGCGCAGTCGGAACGGTATGGCCGTAAGCAAGGGAAGCGCCCAGAATCAGCACTTTTGTTTTCAGTTGAGGGTTTATTGAGAGTCGCACCGAGAGAAGAGCAGACGTCGATGCGGCATTGATGTCAAGATGTCTTTGAGAAAGTCGTTATTAAAATGAGGAAGAAATCGGTGAGTTGTATACGATTGCTACGAGTACTTTCTGCAAAAGTGGGCGGGGACTGCCGTCTTTGTACAAATAAAGGTAATTTGTGAAATGAAAGGGTAGTGACATCTTTACATTCGTGGCAAGACGCAGGGCCCTCTGGATAAGGTGAAACTAAGAAAAAGCTCACGGCACTTGGTATTCCCAGGCAGTCTCCCAACCAAGTACTAACCAAGCCCGGCCCCGCTTAGCTTCCGAGATCAGACGAGATCGGGCGCAGTCGGAACGGTATGGCCGTAAGCAAGGGAAGCGGCCAGAATCAGCACTTTTGTTTTCAGTTGAGGGTTTATTGAGAGTCGCACCGAGAGAAGAGCAGACGTCGATGCGGCATTGATGTCAAGATGTCTTTGAGAAAGTCGTTATTAAAATGAGGAAGAAATCGGTGAGTTGTATACGATTGCTACGAGTACTTTCTGCAAAAGTGGGCGGGGACTGCCGTCTTTGTACAAATAAAGGTAATTTGTGAAATGAAAGGGTAGTGACATCTTTACATTCGTGGCAAGACGCAGGGCCCTCTGGATAAGGTGAAACTAAGAAAAAGCTCACGGCACTTGGTATTCCCAGGCAGTCTCCCAACCAAGTACTAACCAAGCCCGGCCCCGCTTAGCTTCCGAGATCAGACGAGATCGGGCGCAGTCGGAACGGTATGGCCGTAAGCAAGGGAAGCGGCCAGAATCAGCACTTTTGTTTTCAGTTGAGGGTTTATTGAGAGTCGCACCGAGAGAAGAGCAGACGTCGATGCGGCATTGATGTCAAGATGTCTTTGAGAAAGTCGTTATTAAAATGAGGAAGAAATCGGTGAGTTGTATACGATTGCTACGAGTACTTTCTGCAAAAGTGGGCGGGGACTGCCGTCTTTGTACAAATAAAGGTAATTTGTGAAATGAAAGGGTAGTGACATCTTTACATTCGTGGCAAGACGCAGGGCCCTCTGGATAAGGTGAAACTAAGAAAAAGCTCACGGCACTTGGTATTCCCAGGCAGTCTCCCAACCAAGTACTAACCAAGCCCGGCCCCGCTTAGCTTCCGAGATCAGACGAGATCGGGCGCAGTCGGAACGGTATGGCCGTAAGCAAGGGAAGCGGCCAGAATCAGCACTTTTGTTTTCAGTTGAGGGTTTATTGAGAGTCGCACCGAGAGAAGAGCAGACGTCGATGCGGCATTGATGTCAAGATGTCTTTGAGAAAGTCGTTATTAAAATGAGGAAGAAATCGGTGAGTTGTATACGATTGCTACGAGTACTTTCTGCAAAAGTGGGCGGGGACTGCCGTCTTTGTACAAATAAAGGTAATTTGTGAAATGAAAGGGTAGTGACATCTTTACATTCGTGGCAAGACGCAGGGCCCTCTGGATAAGGTGAAACTAAGAAAAAGCTTACGGCACTTGGTATTCCCAGGCAGTCTCCCAACCAAGTACTAACCAAGCCCGGCCCCGCTTAGCTTCCGAGATCAGACGAGATCGGGCGCAGTCGGAACGGTATGGCCGTAAGCAAGGGAAGCGGCCAGAATCAGCACTTTTGTTTTCAGTTGAGGGTTTATTGAGAGTCGCACCGAGAGAAGAGCAGACGTCGATGCGGCATTGATGTCAAGATGTCTTTGAGAAAGTCGTTATTAAAATGAGGAAGAAATCGGTGAGTTGTATACGATTGCTACGAGTACTTTCTGCAAAAGTGGGCGGGGACTGCCGTCTTTGTACAAATAAAGGTAATTTGTGAAATGAAAGGGTAGTGACATCTTTACATTCGTGGCAAGACGCAGGGCCCTCTGGATAAGGTGAAACTAAGAAAAAGCTTACGGCACTTGGTATTCCCAGGCAGTCTCCCAACCAAGTACTAACCAAGCCCGGCCCCGCTTAGCTTCCGAGATCAGACGAGATCGGGCGCAGTCGGAACGGTATGGCCGTAAGCAAGGGAAGCGGCCAGAATCAGCACTTTTGTTTTCAGTTGAGGGTTTATTGAGAGTCGCACCGAGAGAAGAGCAGACGTCGATGCGGCATTGATGTCAAGATGTCTTTGAGAAAGTCGTAATTAAAATGAGGAAGAAATCGGTGAGTTGTATACGATTGCTACGAGTACTTTCTGCAAAAGTGGGCGGGGACTGCCGTCTTTGTACAAATAAAGGTAATTTGTGAAATGAAAGGGTAGTGACATCTTTACATTCGTGGCAAGACGCAGGGCCCTCTGGATAAGGTGAAACTAAGAAAAAGCTTACGGCACTTGGTATTCCCAGGCAGTCTCCCAACCAAGTACTAACCAAGCCCGGCCCCGCTTAGCTTCCGAGATCAGACGAGATCGGGCGCAGTCGGAACGGTATGGCCGTAAGCAAGGGAAGCGGCCAGAATCAGCACTTTTGTTTTCAGTTGAGGGTTTATTGAGAGTCGCACCGAGAGAAGAGCAGACGTCGATGCGGCATTGATGTCAAGATGTCTTTGAGAAAGTCGTTATTAAAATGAGGAAGAAATCGGTGAGTTGTATACGATTGCTACGAGTACTTTCTGCAAAAGTGGGCGGGGACTGCCGTCTTTGTACAAATAAAGGTAATTTGTGAAATGAAAGGGTAGTGACATCTTTACATTCGTGGCAAGACGCAGGGCCCTCTGGATAAGGTGAAACTAAGAAAAAGCTTACGGCACTTGGTATTCCCAGGCAGTCTCCCAACCAAGTACTAACCAAGCCCGGCCCCGCTTAGCTTCCGAGATCAGACGAGATCGGGCGCAGTCGGAACGGTATGGCCGTAAGCAAGGGAAGCGGCCAGAATCAGCACTTTTGTTTTCAGTTGAGGGTTTATTGAGAGTCGCACCGAGAGAAGAGCAGACGTCGATGCGGCATTGATGTCAAGATGTCTTTGAGAAAGTCGTTATTAAAATGAGGAAGAAATCGGTGAGTTGTATACGATTGCTACGAGTACTTTCTGCAAAAGTGGGCGGGGACTGCCGTCTTTGTACAAATAAAGGTAATTTGTGAAATGAAAGGGTAGTGACATCTTTACATTCGTGGCAAGACGCAGGGCCCTCTGGATAAGGTGAAACTAAGAAAAAGCTTACGGCACTTGGTATTCCCAGGCAGTCTCCCAACCAAGTACTAACCAAGCCCGGCCCCGCTTAGCTTCCGAGATCAGACGAGATCGGGCGCAGTCGGAACGGTATGGCCGTAAGCATGGGAAGCGGCCAGAATCAGCACTTTTGTTTTCAGTTGAGGGTTTATTGAGAGTCGCACCGAGAGAAGAGCAGACGTCGATGCGGCATTGATGTCAAGATGTCTTTGAGAAAGTCGTTATTAAAATGAGGAAGAAATCGGTGAGTTGTATACGATTGCTACGAGTACTTTCTGCAAAAGTGGGCGGGGACTGCCGTCTTTGTACAAATAAAGGTAATTTGTGAAATGAAAGGGTAGTGACATCTTTACATTCGTGGCAAGACGCAGGGCCCTCTGGATAAGGTGAAACTAAGAAAAAGCTTACGGCACTTGGTATTCCCAGGCAGTCTCCCAACCAAGTACTAACCAAGCCCGGCCCCGCTTAGCTTCCGAGATCAGACGAGATCGGGCGCAGTCGGAACGGTATGGCCGTAAGTGAGGGAAGCGGCCAGAATCAGCACTTTTGTTTTCAGTTGAGGGCTTATTGAGAGTCGCACCGAGAGAAGAGCAGACGTCGATGCGGCATTGATGTCAAGATGTCTTTGAGAAAGTCGTTATTAAAATGAGGAAGAAATCGGTGAGTTGTATACGATTGCTACGAGTACTTTCTGCAAAAGTGGGCGGGGACTGCCGTCTTTGTACAAATAAAGGTAATTTGTGAAATGAAAGGGTAGTGACATCTTTACATTCGTGGCAAGACGCAGGGCCCTCTGGATAAGGTGAAACTAAGAAAAAGCTTACGGCACTTGGTATTCCCAGGCAGTCTCCCAACCAAGTACTAACCAAGCCCGGCCCCGCTTAGCTTCCGAGATCAGACGAGATCGGGCGCAGTCGGAACGGTATGGCCGTAAGCAAGGGAAGCGGCCAGAATCAGCACTTTTGTTTTCAGTTGAGGGCTTATTGAGAGTCGCACCGAGAGAAGAGCAGACGTCGATGCGGCATTGATGTCAAGATGTCTTTGAGAAAGTCGTTATTAAAATGAGGAAGAAATCGGTGAGTTGTATACGATTGCTACGAGTACTTTCTGCAAAAGTGGGCGGGGACTGCCGTCTTTGTACAAATAAAGGTAATTTGTGAAATGAAAGGGTAGTGACATCTTTACATTCGTGGCAAGACGCAGGGCCCTCTGGATAAGGTGAAACTAAGAAAAAGCTTACGGCACTTGGTATTCCCAGGCAGTCTCCCAACCAAGTACTAACCAAGCCCGGCCCCGCTTAGCTTCCGAGATCAGACGAGATCGGGCGCAGTCGGAACGGTATGGCCGTAAGCGAGGGAAGCGGCCAGAATCAGCACTTTTGTTTTCAGTTGAGGGTTTATTGAGAGTCGCACCGAGAGAAGAGCAGACGTCGATGCGGCATTGATGTCAAGATGTCTTTGAGAAATTCGTTATTAAAATGAGGAAGAAATCGGTGAGTTGTATACGATTGCTACGAGTACTTTCTGCAAAAGTGGGCGGGGACTGCCGTCTTTGTACAAATAAAGGTAATTTGTGAAATGAAAGGGTAGTGACATCTTTACATTCGTGGCAAGACGCAGGGCCCTCTGGATAAGGTGAAACTAAGAAAAAGCTTACGGCACTTGGTATTCCCAGGCAGTCTCCCAACCAAGTACTAACCAAGCCCGGCCCCGCTTAGCTTCCGAGATCAGACGAGATCGGGCGCAGTCGGAACGGTATGGCCGTAAGCGAGGGAAGCTGCCAGAATCAGCACTTTTGTTTTCAGTTGAGGGTTTATTGAGAGTCGCACCGAGAGAAGAGCAGACGTCGATGCGGCATTGATGTCAAGATGTCTTTGAGAAAGTCGTTATTAAAATGAGGAAGAAATCGGTGAGTTGTATACGATTGCTATGAGTACTTTCTGCAAAAGTGGGCGGGGACTGCCGTCTTTGTACAAATAAAGGTAATTTGTGAAATGAAAGGGTAGTGACATCTTTACATTCGTGGCAAGACGCAGGGCCCTCTGGATAAGGTGAAACTAAGAAAAAGCTCACGGCACTTGGTATTCCCAGGCAGTCTCCCAACCAAGTACTAACCAAGCCCGGCCCCGCTTAGCTTCCGAGATCAGACGAGATCGGGCGCAGTCGGAACGGTATGGCCGTAAGCGAGGGAAGCGCCCAGAATCAGCACTTTTGTTTTCAGTTGAGGGTTTATTGAGAGTCGCACCGAGAGAAGAGCAGACGTCGATGCGGCATTGATGTCAAGATGTCTTTGAGAAAGTCGTTATTAAAATGAGGAAGAAATCGGTGAGTTGTATACGATTGCTACGAGTACTTTCTGCAAAAGTGGGCGGGGACTGCCGTCTTTGTACAAATAAAGGTAATTTGTGAAATGAAAGGGTAGTGACATCTTTACATTCGTGGCAAGACGCAGGGCCCTCTGGATAAGGTGAAACTAAGAAAAAGCTCACGGCACTTGGTATTCCCAGGCAGTCTCCCAACCAAGTACTAACCAAGCCCGGCCCCGCTTAGCTTCCGAGATCAGACGAGATCGGGCGCAGTCGGAACGGTATGGCCGTAAGCGAGGGAAGCGGCCAGAATCAGCACTTTTGTTTTCAGTTGAGGGTTTATTGAGAGTCGCACCGAGAGAAGAGCAGACGTCGATGCGGCATTGATGTCAAGATGTCTTTGAGAAAGTCGTTATTAAAATGAGGAAGAAATCGGTGAGTTGTATACGATTGCTACGAGTACTTTCTGCAAAAGTGGGCGGGGACTGCCGTCTTTGTACAAATAAAGGTAATTTGTGAAATGAAAGGGTAGTGACATCTTTACATTCGTGGCAAGACGCAGGGCCCTCTGGATAAGGTGAAACTAAGAAAAAGCTTACGGCACTTGGTATTCCCAGGCAGTCTCCCAACCAAGTACTAACCAAGCCCGGCCCCGCTTAGCTTCCGAGATCAGACGAGATCGGGCGCAGTCGGAACGGTATGGCCGTAAGCAAGGGAAGCGGCCAGAATCAGCACTTTTGTTTTCAGTTGAGGGTTTATTGAGAGTCGCACCGAGAGAAGAGCAGACGTCGATGCGGCATTGATGTCAAGATGTCTTTGAGAAAGTCGTTATTAAAATGAGGAAGAAATCGGTGAGTTGTATACGATTGCTACGAGTACTTTCTGCAAAAGTGGGCGGGGACTGCCGTCTTTGTACAAATAAAGGTAATTTGTGAAATGAAAGGGTAGTGACATCTTTACATTCGTGGCAAGACGCAGGGCCCTCTGGATAAGGTGAAACTAAGAAAAAGCTTACGGCACTTGGTATTCCCAGGCAGTCTCCCAAACAAGTACTAACCAAGCCCGGCCCCGCTTAGCTTCCGAGATCAGACGAGATCGGGCGCAGTCGGAACGGTATGGCCGTAAGCAAGGGAAGCGGCCAGAATCAGCACTTTTGTTTTCAGTTGAGGGTTTATTGAGAGTCGCACCGAGAGAAGAGCAGACGTCGATGCGGCATTGATGTCAAGATGTCTTTGAGAAAGTCGTTATTAAAATGAGGAAGAAATCGGTGAGTTGTATACGATTGCTACGAGTACTTTCTGCAAAAGTGGGCGGGGACTGCCGTCTTTGTACAAATAAAGGTAATTTGTGAAATGAAAGGGTAGTGACATCTTTACATTCGTGGCAAGACGCAGGGCCCTCTGGATAAGGTGAAACTAAGAAAAAGCTCACGGCACTTGGTATTCCCAGGCAGTCTCCCAACCAAGTACTAACCAAGCCCGGCCCCGCTTAGCTTCCGAGATCAGACGAGATCGGGCGCAGTCGGAACGGTATGGCCGTAAGCAAGGGAAGCGCCCAGAATCAGCACTTTTGTTTTCAGTTGAGGGTTTATTGAGAGTCGCACCGAGAGAAGAGCAGACGTCGATGCGGCATTGATGTCAAGATGTCTTTGAGAAAGTCGTTATTAAAATGAGGAAGAAATCGGTGAGTTGTATACGATTGCTACGAGTACTTTCTGCAAAAGTGGGCGGGGACTGCCGTCTTTGTACAAATAAAGGTAATTTGTGAAATGAAAGGGTAGTGACATCTTTACATTCGTGGCAAGACGCAGGGCCCTCTGGATAAGGTGAAACTAAGAAAAAGCTCACGGCACTTGGTATTCCCAGGCAGTCTCCCAACCAAGTACTAACCAAGCCCGGCCCCGCTTAGCTTCCGAGATCAGACGAGATCGGGCGCAGTCGGAACGGTATGGCCGTAAGCAAGGGAAGCGGCCAGAATCAGCACTTTTGTTTTCAGTTGAGGGTTTATTGAGAGTCGCACCGAGAGAAGAGCAGACGTCGATGCGGCATTGATGTCAAGATGTCTTTGAGAAAGTCGTTATTAAAATGAGGAAGAAATCGGTGAGTTGTATACGATTGCTACGAGTACTTTCTGCAAAAGTGGGCGGGGACTGCCGTCTTTGTACAAATAAAGGTAATTTGTGAAATGAAAGGGTAGTGACATCTTTACATTCGTGGCAAGACGCAGGGCCCTCTGGATAAGGTGAAACTAAGAAAAAGCTTACGGCACTTGGTATTCCCAGGCAGTCTCCCAACCAAGTACTAACCAAGCCCGGCCCCGCTTAGCTTCCGAGATCAGACGAGATCGGGCGCAGTCGGAACGGTATGGCCGTAAGCAAGGGAAGCGGCCAGAATCAGCACTTTTGTTTTCAGTTGAGGGTTTATTGAGAGTCGCACCGAGAGAAGAGCAGACGTCGATGCGGCATTGATGTCAAGATGTCTTTGAGAAAGTCGTTATTAAAATGAGGAAGAAATCGGTGAGTTGTATACGATTGCTACGAGTACTTTCTGCAAAAGTGGGCGGGGACTGCCGTCTTTGTACAAATAAAGGTAATTTGTGAAATGAAAGGGTAGTGACATCTTTACATTCGTGGCAAGACGCAGGGCCCTCTGGATAAGGTGAAACTAAGAAAAAGCTTACGGCACTTGGTATTCCCAGGCAGTCTCCCAACCAAGTACTAACCAAGCCCGGCCCCGCTTAGCTTCCGAGATCAGACGAGATCGGGCGCAGTCGGAACGGTATGGCCGTAAGCAAGGGAAGCGGCCAGAATCAGCACTTTTGTTTTCAGTTGAGGGTTTATTGAGAGTCGCACCGAGAGAAGAGCAGACGTCGATGCGGCATTGATGTCAAGATGTCTTTGAGAAAGTCGTTATTAAAATGAGGAAGAAATCGGTGAGTTGTATACGATTGCTACGAGTACTTTCTGCAAAAGTGGGCGGGGACTGCCGTCTTTGTACAAATAAAGGTAATTTGTGAAATGAAAGGGTAGTGACATCTTTACATTCGTGGCAAGACGCAGGGCCCTCTGGATAAGGTGAAACTAAGAAAAAGCTCACGGCACTTGGTATTCCCAGGCAGTCTCCCAACCAAGTACTAACCAAGCCCGGCCCCGCTTAGCTTCCGAGATCAGACGAGATCGGGCGCAGTCGGAACGGTATGGCCGTAAGCAAGGGAAGCGGCCAGAATCAGCACTTTTGTTTTCAGTTGAGGGTTTATTGAGAGTCGCACCGAGAGAAGAGCAGACGTCGATGCGGCATTGATGTCAAGATGTCTTTGAGAAAGTCGTTATTAAAATGAGGAAGAAATCGGTGAGTTGTATACGATTGCTACGAGTACTTTCTGCAAAAGTGGGCGGGGACTGCCGTCTTTGTACAAATAAAGGTAATTTGTGAAATGAAAGGGTAGTGACATCTTTACATTCGTGGCAAGACGCAGGGCCCTCTGGATAAGGTGAAACTAAGAAAAAGCTTACGGCACTTGGTATTCCCAGGCAGTCTCCCAACCAAGTACTAACCAAGCCCGGCCCCGCTTAGCTTCCGAGATCAGACGAGATCGGGCGCAGTCGGAACGGTATGGCCGTAAGCAAGGGAAGCGGCCAGAATCAGCACTTTTGTTTTCAGTTGAGGGTTTATTGAGAGTCGCACCGAGAGAAGAGCAGACGTCGATGCGGCATTGATGTCAAGATGTCTTTGAGAAAGTCGTTATTAAAATGAGGAAGAAATCGGTGAGTTGTATACGATTGCTACGAGTACTTTCTGCAAAAGTGGGCGGGGACTGCCGTCTTTGTACAAATAAAGGTAATTTGTGAAATGAAAGGGTAGTGACATCTTTACATTCGTGGCAAGACGCAGGGCCCTCTGGATAAGGTGAAACTAAGAAAAAGCTCACGGCACTTGGTATTCCCAGGCAGTCTCCCAACCAAGTACTAACCAAGCCCGGCCCCGCTTAGCTTCCGAGATCAGACGAGATCGGGCGCAGTCGGAACGGTATGGCCGTAAGCAAGGGAAGCGGCCAGAATCAGCACTTTTGTTTTCAGTTGAGGGTTTATTGAGAGTCGCACCGAGAGAAGAGCAGACGTCGATGCGGCATTGATGTCAAGATGTCTTTGAGAAAGTCGTTATTAAAATGAGGAAGAAATCGGTGAGTTGTATACGATTGCTACGAGTACTTTCTGCAAAAGTGGGCGGGGACTGCCGTCTTTGTACAAATAAAGGTAATTTGTGAAATGAAAGGGTAGTGACATCTTTACATTCGTGGCAAGACGCAGGGCCCTCTGGATAAGGTGAAACTAAGAAAAAGCTTACGGCACTTGGTATTCCCAGGCAGTCTCCCAACCAAGTACTAACCAAGCCCGGCCCCGCTTAGCTTCCGAGATCAGACGAGATCGGGCGCAGTCGGAACGGTATGGCCGTAAGCAAGGGAAGCGGCCAGAATCAGCACTTTTGTTTTCAGTTGAGGGTTTATTGAGAGTCGCACCGAGAGAAGAGCAGACGTCGATGCGGCATTGATGTCAAGATGTCTTTGAGAAAGTCGTTATTAAAATGAGGAAGAAATCGGTGAGTTGTATACGATTGCTACGAGTACTTTCTGCAAAAGTGGGCGGGGACTGCCGTCTTTGTACAAATAAAGGTAATTTGTGAAATGAAAGGGTAGTGACATCTTTACATTCGTGGCAAGACGCAGGGCCCTCTGGATAAGGTGAAACTAAGAAAAAGCTTACGGCACTTGGTATTCCCAGGCAGTCTCCCAACCAAGTACTAACCAAGCCCGGCCCCGCTTAGCTTCCGAGATCAGACGAGATCGGGCGCAGTCGGAACGGTATGGCCGTAAGCAAGGGAAGCGGCCAGAATCAGCACTTTTGTTTTCAGTTGAGGGTTTATTGAGAGTCGCACCGAGAGAAGAGCAGACGTCGATGCGGCATTGATGTCAAGATGTCTTTGAGAAAGTCGTTATTAAAATGAGGAAGAAATCGGTGAGTTGTATACGATTGCTACGAGTACTTTCTGCAAAAGTGGGCGGGGACTGCCGTCTTTGTACAAATAAAGGTAATTTGTGAAATGAAAGGGTAGTGACATCTTTACATTCGTGGCAAGACGCAGGGCCCTCTGGATAAGGTGAAACTAAGAAAAAGCTTACGGCACTTGGTATTCCCAGGCAGTCTCCCAACCAAGTACTAACCAAGCCCGGCCCCGCTTAGCTTCCGAGATCAGACGAGATCGGGCGCAGTCGGAACGGTATGGCCGTAAGTGAGGGAAGTGGCCAGAATCAGCACTTTTGTTTTCAGTTGAGGGCTTATTGAGAGTCGCACCGAGAGAAGAGCAGACGTCGATGCGGCATTGATGTCAAGATGTCTTTGAGAAAGTCGTTATTAAAATGAGGAAGAAATCGGTGAGTTGTATACGATTGCTACGAGTACTTTCTGCAAAAGTGGGCGGGGACTGCCGTCTTTGTACAAATAAAGGTAATTTGTGAAATGAAAGGGTAGTGACATCTTTACATTCGTGGCAAGACGCAGGGCCCTCTGGATAAGGTGAAACTAAGAAAAAGCTTACGGCACTTGGTATTCCCAGGCAGTCTCCCAACCAAGTACTAACCAAGCCCGGCCCCGCTTAGCTTCCGAGATCAGACGAGATCGGGCGCAGTCGGAACGGTATGGCCGTAAGCAAGGGAAGCGGCCAGAATCAGCACTTTTGTTTTCAGTTGAGGGCTTATTGAGAGTCGCACCGAGAGAAGAGCAGACGTCGATGCGGCATTGATGTCAAGATGTCTTTGAGAAAGTCGTTATTAAAATGAGGAAGAAATCGGTGAGTTGTATACGATTGCTACGAGTACTTTCTGCAAAAGTGGGCGGGGACTGCCGTCTTTGTACAAATAAAGGTAATTTGTGAAATGAAAGGGTAGTGACATCTTTACATTCGTGGCAAGACGCAGGGCCCTCTGGATAAGGTGAAACTAAGAAAAAGCTTACGGCACTTGGTATTCCCAGGCAGTCTCCCAACCAAGTACTAACCAAGCCCGGCCCCGCTTAGCTTCCGAGATCAGACGAGATCGGGCGCAGTCGGAACGGTATGGCCGTAAGCGAGGGAAGCGGCCAGAATCAGCACTTTTGTTTTCAGTTGAGGGTTTATTGAGAGTCGCACCGAGAGAAGAGCAGACGTCGATGCGGCATTGATGTCAAGATGTCTTTGAGAAATTCGTTATTAAAATGAGGAAGAAATCGGTGAGTTGTATACGATTGCTACGAGTACTTTCTGCAAAAGTGGGCGGGGACTGCCGTCTTTGTACAAATAAAGGTAATTTGTGAAATGAAAGGGTAGTGACATCTTTACATTCGTGGCAAGACGCAGGGCCCTCTGGATAAGGTGAAACTAAGAAAAAGCTTACGGCACTTGGTATTCCCAGGCAGTCTCCCAACCAAGTACTAACCAAGCCCGGCCCCGCTTAGCTTCCGAGATCAGACGAGATCGGGCGCAGTCGGAACGGTATGGCCGTAAGCGAGGGAAGCGGCCAGAATCAGCACTTTTGTTTTCAGTTGAGGGTTTATTGAGAGTCGCACCGAGAGACGAGCAGACGTCGATGCGGCATTGATGTCAAGATGTCTTTGAGAAAGTCGTTATTAAAATGAGGAAGAAATCGGTGAGTTGTATACGATTGCTACGAGTACTTTCTGCAAAAGTGGGCGGGGACTGCCGTCTTTGTACAAATAAAGGTAATTTGTGAAATGAAAGGGTAGTGACATCTTTACATTCGTGGCAAGACGCAGGGCCCTCTGGATAAGGTGAAACTAAGAAAAAGCTTACGGCACTTGGTATTCCCAGGCAGTCTCCCAACCAAGTACTAACCAAGCCCGGCCCCGCTTAGCTTCCGAGATCAGACGAGATCGGGCGCAGTCGGAACGGTATGGCCGTAAGCGAGGGAAGCGGCCAGAATCAGCACTTTTGTTTTCAGTTGAGGGTTTATTGAGAGTCGCACTGAGAGAAGAGCAGACGTCGATGCGGCATTGATGTCAAGATGTCTTTGAGAAAGTCGTTATTAAAATGAGGAAGAAATCGGTGAGTTGTATACGATTGCTACGAGTACTTTCTGCAAAAGTGGGCGGGGACTGCCGTCTTTGTACAAATAAAGGTAATTTGTGAAATGAAAGGGTAGTGACATCTTTACATTCGTGGCAAGACGCAGGGCCCTCTGGATAAGGTGAAACTAAGAAAAAGCTTACGGCACTTGGTATTCCCAGGCAGTCTCCCAACCAAGTACTAACCAAGCCCGGCCCCGCTTAGCTTCCGAGATCAGACGAGATCGGGCGCAGTCGGAACGGTATGGCCGTAAGCGAGGGAAGCGGCCAGAATCAGCACTTTTGTTTTCAGTTGAGGGTTTATTGAGAGTCGCACCGAGAGAAGAGCAGACGTCGATGCGGCATTGATGTCAAGATGTCTTTGAGAAAGTCGTTATTAAAATGAGGAAGAAATCGGTGAGTTGTATACGATTGCTACGAGTACTTTCTGCAAAAGTGGGCGGGGACTGCCGTCTTTGTACAAATAAAGGTAATTTGTGAAATGAAAGGGTAGTGACATCTTTACATTCGTGGCAAGACGCAGGGCCCTCTGGATAAGGTGAAACTAAGAAAAAGCTTACGGCACTTGGTATTCCCAGGCAGTCTCCCAACCAAGTAATAACCAAGCCCGGCCCCGCTTAGCTTCCGAGATCAGACGAGATCGGGCGCAGTCGGAACGGTATGGCCGTAAGCGAGGGAAGCGGCCAGAATCAGCACTTTTGTTTTCAGTTGAGGGTTTATTGAGAGTCGCACCGAGAGAAGAGCAGACATCGATGCGGCATTGATGTCAAGATGTCTTTGAGAAAGTCGTTATTAAAATGAGGAAGAAATCGGTGAGTTGTATACGATTGCTACGAGTACTTTCTGCAAAAGTGGGCGGGGACTGCCGTCTTTGTACAAATAAAGGTAATTTGTGAAATGAAAGGGTAGTGACATCTTTACATTCGTGGCAAGACGCAGGGCCCTCTGGATAAGGTGAAACTAAGAAAAAGCCTACGGCACTTGGTATTCCCAGGCAGTCTCCCAACCAAGTACTAACCAAGCCCGGCCCCGCTTAGCTTCCGAGATCAGACGAGATCGGGCGCAGTCGGAACGGTATGGCCGTAAGCGAGGGAAGCGGCCAGAATCAGCACTTTTGTTTTCAGTTGAGGGTTTATTGAGAGTCGCACCGAGAGAAGAGCAGACGTCGATGCGGCATTGATGTCAAGATGTCTTTGAGAAAGTCGTTATTAAAATGAGGAAGAAATCGGTGAGTTGTATACGATTGCTACGAGTACTTTCTGCAAAAGTGGGCGGGGACTGCCGTCTTTGTACAAATAAAGGTAATTTGTGAAATGAAAGGGTAGTGACATCTTTACATTCGTGGCAAGACGCAGGGCCCTCTGGATAAGGTGAAACTAAGAAAAAGCCTACGGCACTTGGTATTCCCAGGCAGTCTCCCAACCAAGTACTAACCAAGCCCGGCCCCGCTTAGCTTCCGAGATCAGACGAGATCGGGCGCAGTCGGAACGGTATGGCCGTAAGCGAGGGAAGCGGCCAGAATCAGCACTTTTGTTTTCAGTTGAGGGTTTATTGAGAGTCGCACCGAGAGAAGAGCAGACGTCGATGCGGCATTGATGTCAAGATGTCTTTGAGAAAGTCGTTATTAAAATGAGGAAGAAATCGGTGAGTTGTATACGATTGCTACGAGTACTTTCTGCAAAAGTGGGCGGGGACTGCCGTCTTTGTACAAATAAAGGTAATTTGTGAAATGAAAGGGTAGTGACATCTTTACATTCGTGGCAAGACGCAGGGCCCTCTGGATAAGGTGAAACTAAGAAAAAGCCTACGGCACTTGGTATTCCCAGGCAGTCTCCCAACCAAGTACTAACCAAGCCCGGCCCCGCTTAGCTTCCGAGATCAGACGAGATCGGGCGCAGTCGGAACGGTATGGCCGTAAGCGAGGGAAGCGGCCAGAATCAGCACTTTTGTTTTCAGTTGAGGGTTTATTGAGAGTCGCACCGAGAGAAGAGCAGACGTCGATGCGGCATTGATGTCAAGATGTCTTTGAGAAAGTCGTTATTAAAATGAGGAAGAAATCGGTGAGTTGTATACGATTGCTACGAGTACTTTCTGCAAAAGTGGGCGGGGACTGCCGTCTTTGTACAAATAAAGGTAATTTGTGAAATGAAAGGGTAGTGACATCTTTACATTCGTGGCAAGACGCAGGGCCCTCTGGATAAGGTGAAACTAAGAAAAAGCCTACGGCACTTGGTATTCCCAGGCAGTCTCCCAACCAAGTACTAACCAAGCCCGGCCCCGCTTAGCTTCCGAGATCAGACGAGATCGGGCGCAGTCGGAACGGTATGGCCGTAAGCGAGGGAAGCGGCCAGAATCAGCACTTTTGTTTTCAGTTGAGGGTTTATTGAGAGTCGCACCGAGAGAAGAGCAGACGTCGATGCGGCATTGATGTCAAGATGTCTTTGAGAAAGTCGTTATTAAAATGAGGAAGAAATCGGTGAGTTGTATACGATTGCTACGAGTACTTTCTGCAAAAGTGGGCGGGGACTGCCGTCTTTGTACAAATAAAGGTAATTTGTGAAATGAAAGGGTAGTGACATCTTTACATTCGTGGCAAGACGCAGGGCCCTCTGGATAAGGTGAAACTAAGAAAAAGCCTACGGCACTTGGTATTCCCAGGCAGTCTCCCAACCAAGTACTAACCAAGCCCGGCCCCGCTTAGCTTCCGAGATCAGACGAGATCGGGCGCAGTTTTTTTTTTTTTTTTTTTTTTTTTTTTTAAACCACTCAGAACGACAGTGCCACACATACACCACAGCAGGGGGGGCGGTACAGGGAGAGGGGCCAGGGAACGGGGCAAGCCCGCGCTCCAAGACCCCTACTCACAGGGTGCAGCAGTCCTCATCATGCAGGTATGCAGTTTAATAAAAAGAAAAACAAAGCACAAGCAATAAAAGCCAATCACTAAAATGCCAATTAAAAGGAGCAACAGCCCCAACATCGAACAACACAGAAGACGGACAACAAGCAGCACACGACCCACCCACACAGACAAACCCAAGAAAAACAACCCAAGCAACCCACCCAAAACAGAAAAACAAGAGAAAACAAGCAGCCCACCCTCAAAACACATCCCAAACCAACCGCCCACCCACAACAGACACAAAAGGAACCCGGTGCACATAATCACTTAAGAACCAGGGCATGTCATGAGGCCCGGCAGACAATAAAAACACCTTAGATAAAACCAGTCGCAGCCGATAGCGGCACATTAAAACAGGATCTAAAACCACGCGCTCATAGCGGGCCTTGTTGCGCCGCAACCAAACAACATATTTAGCGACTGCTAAAAACAAGTTAAGAAAGGTGCTGGCGGGGTGGACCTTGGGGACACCAAACAGGAACATGACCTGCCACCCCGCCTCAGTAAAAACAGGCACGGGCCCCACCGCCCCGGCTATCCTGTCCACCACCTCCAGAGCCCACACAATGAAATCAGCTAACTGTGAACAGCCAAAGAACATGTGCGTAAGGCCCTCCTCCACATCCCGGCACACTGGGCAGAGCGGAGACGCGGCGAAGCCCAGTCTATGAAGCCACAACATTGACCATAGGGCGTTGTGCCGCTGTCTGTAGTCGAAAAGGGCCAGGGCAGGGTCCGCCGGGCAGACCAGCACGTTCCCCCACAACAGGTCAGGCCCCAGGGCGGGGAAGCGAGCGCTCCAAAAGGCCTGCGCCACCGGGGCAACAAAAGCACGCTGCCTGTAGAGGCGGGCAAAGTCACGGGTCACACACGCCCCCAAAGGGGCGAGGGACCCGGACAGCCGCCTCACATACACCGCGGGGAAACGGGGGGCCACATCCCGGGGGCCGCCGGCCCGCTCAATGTCACGCACCCACGCAGCAGGGAGGGCAGCCCTCGCCGCCAGACACTGCCTGGCAACAGTGACCCTGGAGGCCCTCTCGGCCACAACCTCGACCTGGTCATAGACGGCCGCGGGAGGCAGGAAGCCAGGGCGCACCTCATAAAAGAGGTCTCGCACCTGACGCACCCCAGCCTCCCACCAGTGCCGGAACTCGAGGGGCCGCCCCCCGGAGAGGACGCGCGGATTGAGCAGCAGCGGCTGCCGAAGCAGAAGCTGCCGCCCCTCAGGCACCACGACAGTGTGCTCCTGGAACTCAGCCCACGCCAAGAGGAGGTGTGCGTAGAAGGAGGGGATGCCACGCACCATGCCGGGCCGGAGACGCATCCAAAGAGCGTCCTCGGCCAGCTCCCTCCCCGCACACTGTCCCAGCCGGAGCGAGAGCACCGCCTTCCACAGGGAGGGGCGACTCTCGTCCAGGAAGGCTTGCAACATCCGCACACGCAGGGCCTTCGACTGGACCAGAGGGTCCAGGAGGCCCAGGCCACCAAAGCTTACGGCACTTGGTAATCCCAGGCAGTCTCCCAACCAAGTACTAACCAAGCCCGGCCCCGCTTAGCTTCCGAGATCAGACGAGATCGGGCGCAGTCGGAACGGTATGGCCGTAAGCGAGGGAAGCGGCCAGAATCAGCACTTTTGTTTTCAGTTGAGGGTTTATTGAGAGTCGCACCGAGAGAAGAGCAGACGTCGATGCGGCATTGATGTCAAGATGTCTTTGAGAAAGTCGTTATTAAAATGAGGAAGAAATCGGTGAGTTGTATACGATTGCTACGAGTACTTTCTGCAAAAGTGGGCGGGGACTGCCGTCTTTGTACAAATAAAGGTAATTTGTGAAATGAAAGGGTAGTGACATCTTTACATTCGTGGCAAGACGCAGGGCCCTCTGGATAAGGTGAAACTAAGAAAAAGCCTACGGCACTTGGTATTCCCAGGCAGTCTCCCAACCAAGTACTAACCAAGCCCGGCCCCGCTTAGCTTCCGAGATCAGACGAGATCGGGCGCAGTCGGAACGGTATGGCCGTAAGCGAGGGAAGCGGCCAGAATCAGCACTTTTGTTTTCAGTTGAGGGCTTATTGAGAGTCGCACCGAGAGAAGAGCAGACGTCGATGCGGCATTGATGTCAAGATGTCTTTGAGAAAGTCGTTATTAAAATGAGGAAGAAATCGGTGAGTTGTATACGATTGCTACGAGTACTTTCTGCAAAAGTGGGCGGGGACTGCCGTCTTTGTACAAATAAAGGTAATTTGTGAAATGAAAGGGTAGTGACATCTTTACATTCGTGGCAAGACGCAGGGCCCTCTGGATAAGGTGAAACTAAGAAAAAGCCTACGGCACTTGGTATTCCCAGGCAGTCTCCCAACCAAGTACTAACCAAGCCCGGCCCCGCTTAGCTTCCGAGATCAGACGAGATCGGGCGCAGTCGGAACGGTATGGCCGTAAGCGAGGGAAGCGGCCAGAATCAGCACTTTTGTTTTCAGTTGAGGGTTTATTGAGAGTCGCACCGAGAGAAGAGCAGACGTCGATGCGGCATTGATGTCAAGATGTCTTTGAGAAAGTCGTTATTAAAATGAGGAAGAAATCGGTGAGTTGTATACGATTGCTACGAGTACTTTCTGCAAAAGTGGGCGGGGACTGCCGTCTTTGTACAAATAAAGGTAATTTGTGAAATGAAAGGGTAGTGACATCTTTACATTCGTGGCAAGACGCAGGGCCCTCTGGATAAGGTGAAACTAAGAAAAAGCCTACGGCACTTGGTATTCCCAGGCAGTCTCCCAACCAAGTACTAACCAAGCCCGGCCCCGCTTAGCTTCCGAGATCAGACGAGATCGGGCGCAGTCGGAACGGTATGGCCGTAAGCAAGGGAAGCGGCCAGAATCAGCACTTTTGTTTTCAGTTGAGGGTTTATTGAGAGTCGCACCGAGAGAAGAGCAGACGTCGATGCGGCATTGATGTCAAGATGTCTTTGAGAAAGTCGTTATTAAAATGAGGAAGAAATCGGTGAGTTGTATACGATTGCTACGAGTACTTTCTGCAAAAGTGGGCGGGGACTGCCGTCTTTGTACAAATAAAGGTAATTTGTGAAATGAAAGGGTAGTGACATCTTTACATTCGTGGCAAGACGCAGGGCCCTCTGGATAAGGTGAAACTAAGAAAAAGCCTACGGCACTTGGTATTCCCAGGCAGTCTCCCAACCAAGTACTAACCAAGCCCGGCCCCGCTTAGCTTCCGAGATCAGACGAGATCGGGCGCAGTCGGAACGGTATGGCCGTAAGCGAGGGAAGCGGCCAGAATCAGCACTTTTGTTTTCAGTTGAGGGTTTATTGAGAGTCGCACCGAGAGAAGAGCAGACGTCGATGCGGCATTGATGTCAAGATGTCTTTGAGAAAGTCGTTATTAAAATGAGGAAGAAATCGGTGAGTTGTATACGATTGCTACGAGTACTTTCTGCAAAAGTGGGCGGGGACTGCCGTCTTTGTACAAATAAAGGTAATTTGTGAAATGAAAGGGTAGTGACATCTTTACATTCGTGGCAAGACGCAGGGCCCTCTGGATAAGGTGAAACTAAGAAAAAGCCTACGGCACTTGGTATTCCCAGGCAGTCTCCCAACCAAGTACTAACCAAGCCCGGCCCCGCTTAGCTTCCGAGATCAGACGAGATCGGGCGCAGTCGGAACGGTATGGCCGTAAGCGAGGGAAGCGGCCAGAATCAGCACTTTTGTTTTCAGTTGAGGGTTTATTGAGAGTCGCACCGAGAGAAGAGCAGACGTCGATGCGGCATTGATGTCAAGATGTCTTTGAGAAAGTCGTTATTAAAATGAGGAAGAAATCGGTGAGTTGTATACGATTGCTACGAGTACTTTCTGCAAAAGTGGGCGGGGACTGCCGTCTTTGTACAAATAAAGGTAATTTGTGAAATGAAAGGGTAGTGACATCTTTACATTCGTGGCAAGACGCAGGGCCCTCTGGATAAGGTGAAACTAAGAAAAAGCCTACGGCACTTGGTATTCCCAGGCAGTCTCCCAACCAAGTACTAACCAAGCCCGGCCCCGCTTAGCTTCCGAGATCAGACGAGATCGGGCGCAGTCGGAACGGTATGGCCGTAAGCGAGGGAAGCGGCCAGAATCAGCACTTTTGTTTTCAGTTGAGGGTTTATTGAGAGTCGCACCGAGAGAAGAGCAGACGTCGATGCGGCATTGATGTCAAGATGTCTTTGAGAAAGTCGTTATTAAAATGAGGAAGAAATCGGTGAGTTGTATACGATTGCTACGAGTACTTTCTGCAAAAGTGGGCGGGGACTGCCGTCTTTGTACAAATAAAGGTAATTTGTGAAATGAAAGGGTAGTGACATCTTTACATTCGTGGCAAGACGCAGGGCCCTCTGGATAAGGTGAAACTAAGAAAAAGCCTACGGCACTTGGTATTCCCAGGCAGTCTCCCAACCAAGTACTAACCAAGCCCGGCCCCGCTTAGCTTCCGAGATCAGACGAGATCGGGCGCAGTCGGAACGGTATGGCCGTAAGCGAGGGAAGCGGCCAGAATCAGCACTTTTGTTTTCAGTTGAGGGTTTATTGAGAGTCGCACCGAGAGAAGAGCAGACGTCGATGCGGCATTGATGTCAAGATGTCTTTGAGAAAGTCGTTATTAAAATGAGGAAGAAATCGGTGAGTTGTATACGATTGCTACGAGTACTTTCTGCAAAAGTGGGCGGGGACTGCCGTCTTTGTACAAATAAAGGTAATTTGTGAAATGAAAGGGTAGTGACATCTTTACATTCGTGGCAAGACGCAGGGCCCTCTGGATAAGGTGAAACTAAGAAAAAGCCTACGGCACTTGGTATTCCCAGGCAGTCTCCCAACCAAGTACTAACCAAGCCCGGCCCCGCTTAGCTTCCGAGATCAGACGAGATCGGGCGCAGTCGGAACGGTATGGCCGTAAGCGAGGGAAGCGGCCAGAATCAGCACTTTTGTTTTCAGTTGAGGGTTTATTGAGAGTCGCACCGAGAGAAGAGCAGAAGTCGATGCGGCATTGATGTCAAGATGTCTTTGAGAAAGTCGTTATTAAAATGAGGAAGAAATCGGTGAGTTGTATACGATTGCTACGAGTACTTTCTGCAAAAGTGGGCGGGGACTGCCGTCTTTGTACAAATAAAGGTAATTTGTGAAATGAAAGGGTAGTGACATCTTTACATTCGTGGCAAGACGCAGGGCCCTCTGGATAAGGTGAAACTAAGAAAAAGCCTACGGCACTTGGTATTCCCAGGCAGTCTCCCAACCAAGTACTAACCAAGCCCGGCCCCGCTTAGCTTCCGAGATCAGACGAGATCGGGCGCAGTCGGAACGGTATGGCCGTAAGCGAGGGAAGCGGCCAGAATCAGCACTTTTGTTTTCAGTTGAGGGTTTATTGAGAGTCGCACCGAGAGAAGAGCAGACGTCGATGCGGCATTGATGTCAAGATGTCTTTGAGAAAGTCGTTATTAAAATGAGGAAGAAATCGGTGAGTTGTATACGATTGCTACGAGTACTTTCTGCAAAAGTGGGCGGGGACTGCCGTCTTTGTACAAATAAAGGTAATTTGTGAAATGAAATGGTAGTGACATCTTTACATTCGTGGCAAGACGCAGGGCCCTCTGGATAAGGTGAAACTAAGAAAAAGCCTACGGCACTTGGTATTCCCAGGCAGTCTCCCAACCAAGTACTAACCAAGCCCGGCCCCGCTTAGCTTCCGAGATCAGACGAGATCGGGCGCAGTCGGAACGGTATGGCCGTAAGCGAGGGAAGCGGCCAGAATCAGCACTTTTGTTTTCAGTTGAGGGTTTATTGAGAGTCGCACCGAGAGAAGAGCAGACGTCGATGCGGCATTGATGTCAAGATGTCTTTGAGAAAGTCGTTATTAAAATGAGGAAGAAATCGGTGAGTTGTATACGATTGCTACGAGTACTTTCTGCAAAAGTGGGCGGGGACTGCCGTCATTGTACAAATAAAGGTAATTTGTGAAATGAAAGGGTAGTGACATCTTTACATTCGTGGCAAGACGCAGGGCCCTCTGGATAAGGTGAAACTAAGAAAAAGCCTACGGCACTTGGTATTCCCAGGCAGTCTCCCAACCAAGTACTAACCAAGCCCGGCCCCGCTTAGCTTCCGAGATCAGACGAGATCGGGCGCAGTCGGAACGGTATGGCCGTAAGCGAGGGAAGCGGCCAGAATCAGCACTTTTGTTTTCAGTTGAGGGTTTATTGAGAGTCGCACCGAGAGAAGAGCAGACGTCGATGCGGCATTGATGTCAAGATGTCTTTGAGAAAGTCGTTATTAAAATGAGGAAGAAATCGGTGAGTTGTATACGATTGCTACGAGTACTTTCTGCAAAAGTGGGCGGGGACTGCCGTCTTTGTACAAATAAAGGTAATTTGTGAAATGAAAGGGTAGTGACATCTTTACATTCGTGGCAAGACGCAGGGCCCTCTGGATAAGGTGAAACTAAGAAAAAGCTTACGGCACTTGGTATTCCCAGGCAGTCTCCCAACCAAGTACTAACCAAGCCCGGCCCCGCTTAGCTTCCGAGATCAGACGAGATCGGGCGCAGTCGGAACGGTATGGCCGTAAGCGAGGGAAGCGGCCAGAATCAGCACTTTTGTTTTCAGTTGAGGGTTTATTGAGAGTCGCACCGAGAGAAGAGCAGACGTCGATGCGGCATTGATGTCAAGATGTCTTTGAGAAAGTCGTTATTAAAATGAGGAAGAAATCGGTGAGTTGTATACGATTGCTACGAGTACTTTCTGCAAAAGTGGGCGGGGACTGCCGTCTTTGTACAAATAAAGGTAATTTGTGAAATGAAAGGGTAGTGACATCTTTACATTCGTGGCAAGACGCAGGGCCCTCTGGATAAGGTGAAACTAAGAAAAAGCCTACGGCACTTGGTATTCCCAGGCAGTCTCCCAACCAAGTACTAACCAAGCCCGGCCCCGCTTAGCTTCCGAGATCAGACGAGATCGGGCGCAGTCGGAACGGTATGGCCGTAAGCGAGGGAAGCGGCCAGAATCAGCACTTTTGTTTTCAGTTGAGGGTTTATTGAGAGTCGCACCGAGAGAAGAGCAGACGTCGATGCGGCATTGATGTCAAGATGTCTTTGAGAAAGTCGTTATTAAAATGAGGAAGAAATCGGTGAGTTGTATACGATTGCTACGAGTACTTTCTGCAAAAGTGGGCGGGGACTGCCGTCTTTGTACAAATAAAGGTAATTTGTGAAATGAAAGGGTAGTGACATCTTTACATTCGTGGCAAGACGCAGGGCCCTCTGGATAAGGTGAAACTAAGAAAAAGCCTACGGCACTTGGTATTCCCAGGCAGTCTCCCAACCAAGTACTAACCAAGCCCGGCCCCGCTTAGCTTCCGAGATCAGACGAGATCGGGCGCAGTCGGAACGGTATGGCCGTAAGCGAGGGAAGCGGCCAGAATCAGCACTTTTGTTTTCAGTTGAGGGTTTATTGAGAGTCGCACCGAGAGAAGAGCAGACGTCGATGCGGCATTGATGTCAAGATGTCTTTGAGAAAGTCGTTATTAAAATGAGGAAGAAATCGGTGAGTTGTATACGATTGCTACGAGTACTTTCTGCAAAAGTGGGCGGGGACTGCCGTCTTTGTACAAATAAAGGTAATTTGTGAAATGAAAGGGTAGTGACATCTTTACATTCGTGGCAAGACGCAGGGCCCTCTGGATAAGGTGAAACTAAGAAAAAGCTTACGGCACTTGGTATTCCCAGGCAGTCTCCCAACCAAGTACTAACCAAGCCCGGCCCCGCTTAGCTTCCGAGATCAGACGAGATCGGGCGCAGTCGGAACGGTATGGCCGTAAGCGAGGGAAGCGGCCAGAATCAGCACTTTTGTTTTCAGTTGAGGGTTTATTGAGAGTCGCACCGAGAGACGAGCAGACGTCGATGCGGCATTGATGTCAAGATGTCTTTGAGAAAGTCGTTATTAAAATGAGGAAGAAATCGGTGAGTTGTATACGATTGCTACGAGTACTTTCTGCAAAAGTGGGCGGGGACTGCCGTCTTTGTACAAATAAAGGTAATTTGTGAAATGAAAGGGTAGTGACATCTTTACATTCGTGGCAAGACGCAGGGCCCTCTGGATAAGGTGAAACTAAGAAAAAGCCTACGGCACTTGGTATTCCCAGGCAGTCTCCCAACCAAGTACTAACCAAGCCCGGCCCCGCTTAGCTTCCGAGATCAGACGAGATCGGGCGCAGTCGGAACGGTATGGCCGTAAGCGAGGGAAGCGGCCAGAATCAGCACTTTTGTTTTCAGTTGAGGGTTTATTGAGAGTCGCACCGAGAGAAGAGCAGACGTCGATGCGGCATTGATGTCAAGATGTCTTTGAGAAAGTCGTTATTAAAATGAGGAAGAAATCGGTGAGTTGTATACGATTGCTACGAGTACTTTCTGCAAAAGTGGGCGGGGACTGCCGTCTTTGTACAAATAAAGGTAATTTGTGAAATGAAAGGGTAGTGACATCTTTACATTCGTGGCAAGACGCAGGGCCCTCTGGATAAGGTGAAACTAAGAAAAAGCCTACGGCACTTGGTATTCCCAGGCAGTCTCCCAACCAAGTACTAACCAAGCCCGGCCCCGCTTAGCTTCCGAGATCAGACGAGATCGGGCGCAGTCGGAACGGTATGGCCGTAAGCGAGGGAAGCGGCCAGAATCAGCACTTTTGTTTTCAGTTGAGGGTTTATTGAGAGTCGCACCGAGAGAAGAGCAGACGTCGATGCGGCATTGATGTCAAGATGTCTTTGAGAAAGTCGTTATTAAAATGAGGAAGAAATCGGTGAGTTGTATACGATTGCTACGAGTACTTTCTGCAAAAGTGGGCGGGGACTGCCGTCTTTGTACAAATAAAGGTAATTTGTGAAATGAAAGGGTAGTGACATCTTTACATTCGTGGCAAGACGCAGGGCCCTCTGGATAAGGTGAAACTAAGAAAAAGCTTACGGCACTTGGTATTCCCAGGCAGTCTCCCAACCAAGTACTAACCAAGCCCGGCCCCGCTTAGCTTCCGAGATCAGACGAGATCGGGCGCAGTCGGAACGGTATGGCCGTAAGCGAGGGAAGCGGCCAGAATCAGCACTTTTGTTTTCGGTTGAGGGTTTATTGAGAGTCGCACCGAGAGAAGAGCAGACGTCGATGCGGCATTGATGTCAAGATGTCTTTGAGAAAGTCGTTATTAAAATGAGGAAGAAATCGGTGAGTTGTATACGATTGCTACGAGTACTTTCTGCAAAAGTGGGCGGGGACTGCCGTCTTTGTACAAATAAAGGTAATTTGTGAAATGAAAGGGTAGTGACATCTTTACATTCGTGGCAAGACGCAGGGCCCTCTGGATAAGGTGAAACTAAGAAAAAGCTTACGGCACTTGGTATTCCCAGGCAGTCTCCCAACCAAGTACTAACCAAGCCCGGCCCCGCTTAGCTTCCGAGATCAGACGAGATCGGGCGCAGTCGGAACGGTATGGCCGTAAGCGAGGGAAGCGGCCAGAATCAGCACTTTTGTTTTCAGTTGAGGGTTTATTGAGAGTCGCACCGAGAGAAGAGCAGACGTCGATGCGGCATTGATGTCAAGATGTCTTTGAGAAAGTCGTTATTAAAATGAGGAAGAAATCGGTGAGTTGTATACGATTGCTACGAGTACTTTCTGCAAAAGTGGGCGGGGACTGCCGTCTTTGTACAAATAAAGGTAATTTGTGAAATGAAAGGGTAGTGACATCTTTACATTCGTGGCAAGACGCAGGGCCCTCTGGATAAGGTGAAACTAAGAAAAAGCTTACGGCACTTGGTATTCCCAGGCAGTCTCCCAACCAAGTACTAACCAAGCCCGGCCCCGCTTAGCTTCCGAGATCAGACGAGATCGGGCGCAGTCGGAACGGTATGGCCGTAAGCGAGGGAAGCGGCCAGAATCAGCACTTTTGTTTTCAGTTGAGGGTTTATTGAGAGTCGCACCGAGAGAAGAGCAGACGTCGATGCGGCATTGATGTCAAGATGTCTTTGAGAAAGTCGTTATTAAAATGAGGAAGAAATCGGTGAGTTGTATACGATTGCTACGAGTACTTTCTGCAAAAGTGGGCGGGGACTGCCGTCTTTGTACAAATAAAGGTAATTTGTGAAATGAAAGGGTAGTGACATCTTTACATTCGTGGCAAGACGCAGGGCCCTCTGGATAAGGTGAAACTAAGAAAAAGCTTACGGCACTTGGTATTCCCAGGCAGTCTCCCAACCAAGTACTAACCAAGCCCGGCCCCGCTTAGCTTCCGAGATCAGACGAGATCGGGCGCAGTCGGAACGGTATGGCCGTAAGCGAGGGAAGCGGCCAGAATCAGCACTTTTGTTTTCAGTTGAGGGTTTATTGAGAGTCGCACCGAGAGAAGAGCAGACGTCGATGCGGCATTGATGTCAAGATGTCTTTGAGAAAGTCGTTATTAAAATGAGGAAGAAATCGGTGAGTTGTATACGATTGCTACGAGTACTTTCTGCAAAAGTGGGCGGGGACTGCCGTCTTTGTACAAATAAAGGTAATTTGTGAAATGAAAGGGTAGTGACATCTTTACATTCGTGGCAAGACGCAGGGCCCTCTGGATAAGGTGAAACTAAGAAAAAGCTTACGGCACTTGGTATTCCCAGGCAGTCTCCCAACCAAGTACTAACCAAGCCCGGCCCCGCTTAGCTTCCGAGATCAGACGAGATCGGGCGCAGTCGGAACGGTATGGCCGTAAGCGAGGGAAGCGGCCAGAATCAGCACTTTTGTTTTCAGTTGAGGGTTTATTGAGAGTCGCACCGAGAGAAGAGCAGACGTCGATGCGGCATTGATGTCAAGATGTCTTTGAGAAAGTCGTTATTAAAATGAGGAAGAAATCGGTGAGTTGTATACGATTGCTACGAGTACTTTCTGCAAAAGTGGGCGGGGACTGCCGTCTTTGTACAAATAAAGGTAATTTGTGAAATGAAAGGGTAGTGACATCTTTACATTCGTGGCAAGACGCAGGGCCCTCTGGATAAGGTGAAACTAAGAAAAAGCTTACGGCACTTGGTATTCCCAGGCAGTCTCCCAACCAAGTACTAACCAAGCCCGGCCCCGCTTAGCTTCCGAGATCAGACGAGATCGGGCGCAGTCGGAACGGTATGGCCGTAAGCGAGGGAAGCGGCCAGAATCAGCACTTTTGTTTTCAGTTGAGGGTTTATTGAGAGTCGCACCGAGAGAAGAGCAGACGTCGATGCGGCATTGATGTCAAGATGTCTTTGAGAAAGTCGTTATTAAAATGAGGAAGAAATCGGTGAGTTGTATACGATTGCTACGAGTACTTTCTGCAAAAGTGGGCGGGGACTGCCGTCTTTGTACAAATAAAGGTAATTTGTGAAATGAAAGGGTAGTGACATCTTTACATTCGTGGCAAGACGCAGGGCCCTCTGGATAAGGTGAAACTAAGAAAAAGCTTACGGCACTTGGTAATCCCAGGCAGTCTCCCAACCAAGTACTAACCAAGCCCGGCCCCGCTTAGCTTCCGAGATCAGACGAGATCGGGCGCAGTCGGAACGGTATGGCCGTAAGCGAGGGAAGCGGCCAGAATCAGCACTTTTGTTTTCAGTTGAGGGTTTATTGAGAGTCGCACCGAGAGAAGAGCAGACGTCGATGCGGCATTGATGTCAAGGTGTCTTTGAGAAAGTCGTTATTAAAATGAGGAAGAAATCGGTGAGTTGTATACGATTGCTACGAGTACTTTCTGCAAAAGTGGGCGGGGACTGCCGTCTTTGTACAAATAAAGGTAATTTGTGAAATGAAAGGGTAGTGACATCTTTACATTCGTGGCAAGACGCAGGGCCCTCTGGATAAGGTGAAACTAAGAAAAAGCTTACGGCACTTGGTATTCCCAGGCAGTCTCCCAACCAAGTACTAACCAAGCCCGGCCCCGCTTAGCTTCCGAGATCAGACGAGATCGGGCGCAGTCGGAACGGTATCGCCGTAAGCAGGGGAAGCGGCCAGAATCAGCACTTTTGTTTTCAGTTGAGGGTTTATTGAGAGTCGCACCGAGAGAAGAGCAGACGTCGATGCGGCATTGATGTCAAGATGTCTTTGAGAAAGTCGTTATTAAAATGAGGAAGAAATCGGTGAGTTGTATACGATTGCTACGAGTACTTTCTGCAAAAGTGGGCGGGGACTGCCGTCTTTGTACAAATAAAGGTAATTTGTGAAATGAAAGGGTAGTGACATCTTTACATTCGTGGCAAGACGCAGGGCCCTCTGGATAAGGTGAAACTAAGAAAAAGCTTACGGCACTTGGTATTCCCAGGCAGTCTCCCAACCAAGTACTAACCAAGCCCGGCCCCGCTTAGCTTCCGAGATCAGACGAGATCGGGCGCAGTCGGAACGGTATGGCCGTAAGCGAGGGAAGCGGCCAGAATCAGCACTTTTGTTTTCAGTTGAGGGTTTATTGAGAGTCGCACCGAGAGAAGAGCAGACGTCGATGCGGCATTGATGTCAAGATGACTTTGAGAAAGTCGTTATTAAAATGAGGAAGAAATCGGTGAGTTGTATACGATTGCTACGAGTACTTTCTGCAAAAGTGGGCGGGGACTGCCGTCTTTGTACAAATAAAGGTACTCGTCTGATCTCGGAAGCTAAGCGGGGCCGGGCTTGGTTAGTACTTGGTTGGGAGACTGCCTGGGAATACCAAGTGCCGTAAGCTTTTTCTTAGTTTCACCTTATCCAGAGGGCCCTGCGTCTTGCCACGAATGTAAAGATGTCACTACCCTTTCATTTCACAAATTACCTTTATTTGTACAAAGACGGCAGTCCCCGCCCACTTTTGCAGAAAGTACTCGTAGCAATCGTATACAACTCACCGATTTCTTCCTCATTTTAATAACGACTTTCTCAAAGACATCTTGACATCAATGCCGCATCGACGTCTGCTCTTCTCTCGGTGCGACTCTCAATAAACCCTCAACTGAAAACAAAAGTGCTGATTCTGGCCGCTTCCCTCGCTTACGGCCATACCGTTCCGACTGCGCCCGATCTCGTCTGATCTCGGAAGCTAAGCGGGGCCGGGCTTGGTTAGTACTTGGTTGGGAGACTGCCTGGGAATACCAAGTGCCGTAAGCTTTTTCTTAGTTTCACCTTATCCAGAGGGCCCTGCGTCTTGCCACGAATGTAAAGATGTCACTACCCTTTCATTTCACAAATTACCTTTATTTGTACAAAGACGGCAGTCCCCGCCCACTTTTGCAGAAAGTACTCGTAGCAATCGTATACAACTCACCGATTTCTTCCTCATTTTAATAACGACTTTCTCAAAGACATCTTGACATCAATGCCGCATCGACGTCTGCTCTTCTCTCGGTGCGACTCTCAATAAACCCTCAACTGAAAACAAAAGTGCTGATTCTGGCCGCTTCCCTCGCTTACGGCCATACCGTTCCGACTGCGCCCGATCTCGTCTGATCTCGGAAGCTAAGCGGGGCCGGGCTTGGTTAGTACTTGGTTGGGAGACTGCCTGGGAATACCAAGTGCCGTAAGCTTTTTCTTAGTTTCACCTTATCCAGAGGGCCCTGCGTCTTGCCACGAATGTAAAGATGTCACTACCCTTTCATTTCACAAATTACCTTTATTTGTACAAAGACGGCAGTCCCCGCCCACTTTTGCAGAAAGTACTCGTAGCAATCGTATACAACTCACCGATTTCTTCCTCATTTTAATAACGACTTTCTCAAAGACATCTTGACATCAATGCCGCATCGACGTCTGCTCTTCTCTCGGTGCGACTCTCAATAAACCCTCAACTGAAAACAAAAGTGCTGATTCTGGCCGCTTCCCTCGCTTACGGCCATACCGTTCCGACTGCGCCCGATCTCGTCTGATCTCGGAAGCTAAGCGGGGCCGGGCTTGGTTAGTACTTGGTTGGGAGACTGCCTGGGAATACCAAGTGCCGTAAGCTTTTTCTTAGTTTCACCTTATCCAGAGGGCCCTGCGTCTTGCCACGAATGTAAAGATGTCACTACCCTTTCATTTCACAAATTACCTTTATTTGTACAAAGACGGCAGTCCCCGCCCACTTTTGCAGAAAGTACTCGTAGCAATCGTATACAACTCACCGATTTCTTCCTCATTTTAATAACGACTTTCTCAAAGACATCTTGACATCAATGCCGCATCGACGTCTGCTCTTCTCTCGGTGCGACTCTCAATAAACCCTCAACTGAAAACAAAAGTGCTGATTCTGGCCGCTTCCCTCGCTTACGGCCATACCGTTCCGACTGCGCCCGATCTCGTCTGATCTCGGAAGCTAAGCGGGGCCGGGCTTGGTTAGTACTTGGTTGGGAGACTGCCTGGGAATACCAAGTGCCGTAAGCTTTTTCTTAGTTTCACCTTATCCAGAGGGCCCTGCGTCTTGCCACGAATGTAAAGATGTCACTACCCTTTCATTTCACAAATTACCTTTATTTGTACAAAGACGGCAGTCCCCGCCCACTTTTGCAGAAAGTACTCGTAGCAATCGTATACAACTCACCGATTTCTTCCTCATTTTAATAACGACTTTCTCAAAGACATCTTGACATCAATGCCGCATCGACGTCTGCTCTTCTCTCGGTGCGACTCTCAATAAACCCTCAACTGAAAACAAAAGTGCTGATTCTGGCCGCTTCCCTCGCTTACGGCCATACCGTTCCGACTGCGCCCGATCTCGTCTGATCTCGGAAGCTAAGCGGGGCCGGGCTTGGTTAGTACTTGGTTGGGAGACTGCCTGGGAATACCAAGTGCCGTAAGCTTTTTCTTAGTTTCACCTTATCCAGAGGGCCCTGCGTCTTGCCACGAATGTAAAGATGTCACTACCCTTTCATTTCACAAATTACCTTTATTTGTACAAAGACGGCAGTCCCCGCCCACTTTTGCAGAAAGTACTCGTAGCAATCGTATACAACTCACCGATTTCTTCCTCATTTTAATAACGACTTTCTCAAAGACATCTTGACATCAATGCCGCATCGACGTCTGCTCTTCTCTCGGTGCGACTCTCAATAAACCCTCAACTGAAAACAAAAGTGCTGATTCTGGCCGCTTCCCTCGCTTACGGCCATACCGTTCCGACTGCGCCCGATCTCGTCTGATCTCGGAAGCTAAGCGGGGCCGGGCTTGGTTAGTACTTGGTTGGGAGACTGCCTGGGAATACCAAGTGCCGTAAGCTTTTTCTTAGTTTCACCTTATCCAGAGGGCCCTGCGTCTTGCCACGAATGTAAAGATGTCACTACCCTTTCATTTCACAAATTACCTTTATTTGTACAAAGACGGCAGTCCCCGCCCACTTTTGCAGAAAGTACTCGTAGCAATCGTATACAACTCACCGATTTCTTCCTCATTTTAATAACGACTTTCTCAAAGACATCTTGACATCAATGCCGCATCGACGTCTGCTCTTCTCTCGGTGCGACTCTCAATAAACCCTCAACTGAAAACAAAAGTGCTGATTCTGGCCGCTTCCCTCGCTTACGGCCATAACGTTCCGACTGCGCCAGATCTCGTCTGATCTCGGAAGCTAAGCGGGGCCGGGCTTGGTTAGTACTTGGTTGGGAGACTGCCTGGGAATACCAAGTGCCGTAAGCTTTTTCTTAGTTTCACCTTATCCAGAGGGCCCTGCGTCTTGCCACGAATGTAAAGATGTCACTACCCTTTCATTTCACAAATTACCTTTATTTGTACAAAGACGGCAGTCCCCGCCCACTTTTGCAGAAAGTACTCGTAGCAATCGTATACAACTCACCGATTTCTTCCTCATTTTAATAACGACTTTCTCAAAGACATCTTGACATCAATGCCGCATCGACGTCTGCTCTTCTCTCGGTGCGACTCTCAATAAACCCTCAACTGAAAACAAAAGTGCTGATTCTGGCCGCTTCCCTCGCTTACGGCCATACCGTTCCGACTGCGCCCGATCTCGTCTGATCTCGGAAGCTAAGCGGGGCCGGGCTTGGTTAGTACTTGGTTGGGAGACTGCCTGGGAATACCAAGTGCCGTAAGCTTTTTCTTAGTTTCACCTTATCCAGAGGGCCCTGCGTCTTGCCACGAATGTAAAGATGTCACTACCCTTTCATTTCACAAATTACCTTTATTTGTACAAAGACGGCAGTCCCCGCCCACTTTTGCAGAAAGTACTCGTAGCAATCGTATACAACTCACCGATTTCTTCCTCATTTTAATAACGACTTTCTCAAAGACATCTTGACATCAATGCCGCATCGACGTCTGCTCTTCTCTCGGTGCGACTCTCAATAAACCCTCAACTGAAAACAAAAGTGCTGATTCTGGCCGCTTCCCTCGCTTACGGCCATACCGTTCCGACTGCGCCCGATCTCGTCTGATCTCGGAAGCTAAGCGGGGCCGGGCTTGGTTAGTACTTGGTTGGGAGACTGCCTGGGAATACCAAGTGCCGTAAGCTTTTTCTTAGTTTCACCTTATCCAGAGGGCCCTGCGTCTTGCCACGAATGTAAAGATGTCACTACCCTTTCATTTCACAAATTACCTTTATTTGTACAAAGACGGCAGTCCCCGCCCACTTTTGCAGAAAGTACTCGTAGCAATCGTATACAACTCACCGATTTCTTCCTCATTTTAATAACGACTTTCTCAAAGACATCTTGACATCAATGCCGCATCGACGTCTGCTCGTCTCTCGGTGCGACTCTCAATAAACCCTCAACTGAAAACAAAAGTGCTGATTCTGGCCGCTTCCCTCGCTTACGGCCATACCGTTCCGACTGCGCCCGATCTCGTCTGATCTCGGAAGCTAAGCGGGGCCGGGCTTGGTTAGTACTTGGTTGGGAGACTGCCTGGGAATACCAAGTGCCGTAAGCTTTTTCTTAGTTTCACCTTATCCAGAGGGCCCTGCGTCTTGCCACGAATGTAAAGATGTCACTACCCTTTCATTTCACAAATTACCTTTATTTGTACAAAGACGGCAGTCCCCGCCCACTTTTGCAGAAAGTACTCGTAGCAATCGTATACAACTCACCGATTTCTTCCTCATTTTAATAACGACTTTCTCAAAGACATCTTGACATCAATGCCGCATCGACGTCTGCTCGTCTCTCGGTGCGACTCTCAATAAACCCTCAACTGAAAACAAAAGTGCTGATTCTGGCCGCTTCCCTCGCTTACGGCCATACCGTTCCGACTGCGCCCGATCTCGTCTGATCTCGGAAGCTAAGCGGGGCCGGGCTTGGTTAGTACTTGGTTGGGAGACTGCCTGGGAATACCAAGTGCCGTAAGCTTTTTCTTAGTTTCACCTTATCCAGAGGGCCCTGCGTCTTGCCACGAATGTAAAGATGTCACTACCCTTTCATTTCACAAATTACCTTTATTTGTACAAAGACGGCAGTCCCCGCCCACTTTTGCAGAAAGTACTCGTAGCAATCGTATACAACTCACCGATTTCTTCCTCATTTTAATAACGACTTTCTCAAAGACATCTTGACATCAATGCCGCATCGACGTCTGCTCTTCTCTCGGTGCGACTCTCAATAAACCCTCAACTGAAAACAAAAGTGCTGATTCTGGCCGCTTCCCTCGCTTACGGCCATACCGTTCCGACTGCGCCCGATCTCGTCTGATCTCGGAAGCTAAGCGGGGCCGGGCTTGGTTAGTACTTGGTTGGGAGACTGCCTGGGAATACCAAGTGCCGTAAGCTTTTTCTTAGTTTCACCTTATCCAGAGGGCCCTGCGTCTTGCCACGAATGTAAAGATGTCACTACCCTTTCATTTCACAAATTACCTTTATTTGTACAAAGACGGCAGTCCCCGCCCACTTTTGCAGAAAGTACTCGTAGCAATCGTATACAACTCACCGATTTCTTCCTCATTTTAATAACGACTTTCTCAAAGACATCTTGACATCAATGCCGCATCGACGTCTGCTCTTCTCTCGGTGCGACTCTCAATAAACCCTCAACTGAAAACAAAAGTGCTGATTCTGGCCGCTTCCCTCGCTTACGGCCATACCGTTCCGACTGCGCCCGATCTCGTCTGATCTCGGAAGCTAAGCGGGGCCGGGCTTGGTTAGTACTTGGTTGGGAGACTGCCTGGGAATACCAAGTGCCGTAAGCTTTTTCTTAGTTTCACCTTATCCAGAGGGCCCTGCGTCTTGCCACGAATGTAAAGATGTCACTACCCTTTCATTTCACAAATTACCTTTATTTGTACAAAGACGGCAGTCCCCGCCCACTTTTGCAGAAAGTACTCGTAGCAATCGTATACAACTCACCGATTTCTTCCTCATTTTAATAACGACTTTCTCAAAGACATCTTGACATCAATGCCGCATC
>NW_027326011.1:0-163517 GCF_048594095.1 Paramormyrops kingsleyae
ACAAAATGAAGATTTCATTATAACTTGACATTCTGAGTTGTTTTCATGAAACCTGCGCTTCCCCTATAAGAGTTCAACCTACCATTATAGGAAAACGTGTTTTCGTGAAGAAATCATGACAAACTAACGCAAAATGAAGATTTCATTATAACTTGACATTCTGAGTTGTTTTCATGAAACCTGCGCTTCCCCTACAAGAGTTCAACCTACCATTATAGGAAAACGTGTTTTCGTAAAGAAATCATGACAAACTAACACAAAATGAAGATTTCATTATAACTTGACATTCTGAGTTGTTTTCATGAAACCTGCGCTTCCCCTATTAGAGTTCAACCTACCATTATAGGAAAACGTGTTTTCGTGAAGATATCATGACAAACTAACACAAATTGAAGATTTTATTATAACTTGACATTCTGAGTTGTTTTCATGAAACCTGCGCTTCCCCTACAAGAGTTCAACCTACCATTATAGGAAAACGTGTTTTCGTGAAGAAATCATGACAAACTAACACAAAATGAAGATTTCATTATAACTTGACATTCTGAGTTGTTTTCATGAAACCTGCGCTTCCCCTACAAGAGTTCAACCTACCATTATAGGAAAACGTGTTTTCGTGAAGAAATCATGACAAACTAACACAAAATGAAGATTTCATTATAACTTGACATTCTGAGTTGTTTTCATGAAACCTGCGCTTCCCCTACAAGAGTTCAACCTACCATTATAGGAAAACGTGTTTTCGTGAAGAAATCATGACAAACTAACACAAAATGAAGATTTCATTATAACTTGACATTCTGAGTTGTTTTCATGAAACCTGCGCTTCCCCTACAAGAGTTCAACCTACCATTATAGGAAAACGTGTTTTCGTGAAGAAATCATGACAAACTAACACAAAATGAAGATTTCATTATAACTTGACATTCTGAGTTGTTTTCATGAAACCTGCGCTTCCCCTACAAGAGTTCAACCTACCATTATAGGAAAACGTGTTTTCGTGAAGAAATCATGACAAACTAACACAAAATGAAGATTTCATTATAACTTGACATTCTGAGTTGTTTTCATGAAACCTGCGCTTCCCCTACAATTGTTCGACCTACCATTATAGGAAAACGTGTTTTCGTGAAGAAATCATGACAAACTAACACAAAATGAAGATTTCATTATAACTTGACATTTTGAGTTGTTTTCATGAAACCTGCGCTTCCCCTACAAGAGTTCAACCTACCATTATAGGAAAACGTGTTTTCGTGAAGAAATCATGACAAACTAACACAAAATGAAGATTTCATTATAACTTGACATTCTGAGTTGTTTTCATGAAACCTGCGCTTCCCCTACAAGAGTTCAACCTACCATTATAGGAAAACGTGTTTTCGTGAAGAAATCATGACAAACTAACACAAAATGAAGATTTCATTATAACTTGACATTCTGAGTTGTTTTCATGAAACCTGCGCTTCCCCTACAAGAGTTCGACCTACCATTATAGGAAAACGTGTTTTCGTGAAGAAATCATGACAAACTAACACAAAATGAAGATTTCATTATAACGACATTCTGAGTTGTTTTCATGAAACCTGCGCTTCCCCTACAAGAGTTCGACCTACCATTATAGGAAAACGTGTTTTCGTTAAGAAATCAT
Organism: Paramormyrops kingsleyae; assembly: GCF_048594095.1. Taxonomy (NCBI): domain Eukaryota; kingdom Metazoa; phylum Chordata; class Actinopteri; order Osteoglossiformes; family Mormyridae; genus Paramormyrops; species Paramormyrops kingsleyae. The sequence continues at coordinate 1,652 of NW_027326011.1, forward strand.
GACAAACTAACACAAAATGAAGATTTCATTATAACTTGACATTCTGAGTTGTTTTCATGAAACCTGCGCTTCCCCTACAAGAGTTCAACCTACCATTATAGGAAAACGTGTTTTTGTGAAGATATCATGACAAACTAACACAAAATGAAGATTTCATTATAACTTGACATTCTGAGTTGTTTTCATGAAACCTGCGCTTCCCCTACAAGAGTTCGACCTACCATTATAGGAAAACGTGTTTTCGTGAAGAAATCATGACAAACTAACACAAAATGAAGATTTCATTATAACTTGACATTCTGAGTTGTTTTCATGAAACCTGCGCTTCCCCTACAAGAGTTCGACCTACCATTATAGGAAAACGTGTTTTCGTGAAGAAATCATGACAAACTAACACAAAATGAAGATTTCATTATAACTTGACATTCTGAGTTCTTTTCATGAAACCTGCTCTTCCCCTACAAGAGTTCGACCTACCATTATAGGAAAACGTGTTTTCGTGAAGAAATCATGACAAACTAACACAAAATGAAGATTTCATTATAACTTGACATTCTGAGTTGTTTTCATGAATCCTACGCTTCCCCTATAAGAGTTCAACCTACCATTATAGGAAAACGTGTTTTCGTGAAGAAATCATGACAAACTAACACGAAATGAAGATTTCATTATAACTTGACATTCTGAGTTATTTTCATGAAACCTGCGCTTCCCCTATAAGAGTTCAACCTACCATTATAGGAAAACGTGTTTTCGTGAAGAAATCATGACAAACTAACACAAAATGAAGATTTCATTATAACTTGACATTCTGAGTTGTTTTCATGAAACCTGCGCTTCCCCTACAAGAGTTCAACCTACCATTATAGGAAAACGTGTTTTCGTGAAGAAATCATGACAAACTAACACAAAATGAAGATTTCATTATAACTTGACATTCTGAGTTGTTTTCATGAAACCTGCGCTTCCCCTACAAGAGTTCGACCTACCATTATAGGAAAACGTGTTTTCGTGAAGAAATCATGACAAACTGACACAAAATGAAGATTTCATTATAATTTGACATTCTGAGTTGTTTTCATGAAACCTGCGCTTCCCCTACAAGAGTTCGACCTACCATTATAGGAAAACGTGTTTTCGTGAAGAAATCATGACAAACTGACACAAAATGAAGATTTCATTATAACTTGACATTCTGAGTTGTTTTCATGAAACCTGCGCTTCCCCTACAAGAGTTCGACCTACCATTATAGGAAAACGTGTTTTCGTGAAGAAATCATGACAAACTGACACAAAATGAAGATTTCATTATAACGACATTCTGAGTTGTTTTCATGAAACCTGCGCTTCCCCTACAAGAGTTCGACCTACCATTATAGGAAAACGTGTTTTCGTTAAGAAATCATGACAAACTAACACAAAATGAAGATTTCATTATAACTTGACATTCTGAGTTGTTTTCATGAAACCTGCGCTTCCCCTACAAGAGTTCGACCTACCATTATAGGAAAACGTGTTTTCGTGAAGAAATCATGACAAACTAACACAAAATGAAGATTTCATTATAACTTGACATTCTGAGTTGTTTTCATGAAACCTGCGCTTCCCCTACAAGAGTTCAACCTACCATTATAGGAAAACGTGTTTTCGTGAAGAAATCATGACAAACTAACACAAAATGAAGATTTCATTATAACTTGACATTCTGAGTTGTTTTCATGAAACCTGCGCTTCCCCTACAAGAGTTCGACCTACCATTATAGGAAAACGTGTTTTCGTGAAGAAATCATGACAAACTAACACAAAATGAAGATTTCATTATAACGACATTCTGAGTTGTTTTCATGAAACCTGCGCTTCCCCTACAAGAGTTCGACCTACCATTATAGGAAAACGTGTTTTCGTTAAGAAATCATGACAAACTAACACAAAATGAAGATTTCATTATAACTTGACATTCTGAGTTGTTTTCATGAAACCTGCGCTTCCCCTGCAAGAGTTCAACCTACCATTATAGGAAAACGTGTTTTTGTGAAGATATCATGACAAACTAACACAAAATGAAGATTTCATTATAACTTGACATTCTGAGTTGTTTTCATGAAACCTGCGCTTCCCCTACAAGAGTTCGACCTACCATTATAGGAAAACGTGTTTTCGTGAAGAAATCATGACAAACTAACACAAAATGAAGATTTCATTATAACTTGACATTCTGAGTTGTTTTCATGAAACCTGCGCTTCCCCTACAAGAGTTCGACCTACCATTATAGGAAAACGTGTTTTCGTGAAGAAATCATGACAAACTAACACAAAATGAAGATTTCATTATAACTTGACATTCTGAGTTCTTTTCATGAAACCTGCTCTTCCCCTACAAGAGTTCGACCTACCATTATAGGAAAACGTGTTTTCGTGAAGAAATCATGACAAACTAACACAAAATGAAGATTTCATTATAACTTGACATTCTGAGTTGTTTTCATGAATCCTACGCTTCCCCTATAAGAGTTCAACCTACCATTATAGGAAAACGTGTTTTCGTGAAGAAATCATGACAAACTAACACGAAATGAAGATTTCATTATAACTTGACATTCTGAGTTATTTTCATGAAACCTGCGCTTCCCCTATAAGAGTTCAACCTACCATTATAGGAAAACGTGTTTTCGTGAAGAAATCATGACAAACTAACACAAAATGAAGATTTCATTATAACTTGACATTCTGAGTTGTTTTCATGAAACCTGCGCTTCCCCTACAAGAGTTCGACCTACCATTATAGGAAAACGTGTTTTCGTGAAGAAATCATGACAAACTAACACAAAATGAAGATTTCATTATAACGACATTCTGAGTTGTTTTCATGAAACCTGCGCTTCCCCTACAAGAGTTCGACCTACCATTATAGGAAAACGTGTTTTCGTTAAGAAATCATGACAAACTAACACAAAATGAAGATTTCATTATAACTTGACATTCTGAGTTGTTTTCATGAAACCTGCGCTTCCCCTACAAGAGTTCGACCTACCATTATAGGAAAACGTGTTTTCGTGAAGAAATCATGACAAACTAACACAAAATGAAGATTTCATTATAACTTGACATTCTGAGTTGTTTTCATGAAACCTGCGCTTCCCCTACAAGAGTTCAACCTACCATTATAGGAAAACGTGTTTTCGTGAAGAAATCATGACAAACTAACACAAAATGAAGATTTCATTATAACTTGACATTCTGAGTTGTTTTCATGAAACCTGCGCTTCCCCTACAAGAGTTCAACCTACCATTATAGGAAAACGTGTTTTCGTGAAGAAATCATGACAAACTAACACAAAATGAAGATTTCATTATAACTTGACATTCTGAGTTGTTTTCATGAAACCTGCGCTTCCCCTACAAGAGTTCGACCTACCATTATAGGAAAACGTGTTTTCGTGAAGAAATCATGACAAACTAACACAAAATGAAGATTTCATTATAACGACATTCTGAGTTGTTTTCATGAAACCTGCGCTTCCCCTACAAGAGTTCGACCTACCATTATAGGAAAACGTGTTTTCGTTAAGAAATCATGACAAACTAATACAAAATGAAGATTTCATTATAACTTGACATTCTGAGTTGTTTTCATGAAACCTGCGCTTCCCCTGCAAGAGTTCAACCTACCATTATAGGAAAACGTGTTTTTGTGAAGATATCATGACAAACTAACACAAAATGAAGATTTCATTATAACTTGACATTCTGAGTTGTTTTCATGAAACCTGCGCTTCCCCTACAAGAGTTCGACCTACCATTATAGGAAAACGTGTTTTCGTGAAGAAATCATGACAAACTAACACAAAATGAAGATTTCATTATAACTTGACATTCTGAGTTGTTTTCATGAAACCTGCGCTTCCCCTACAAGAGTTCGACCTACCATTATAGGAAAACGTGTTTTCGTGAAGAAATCATGACAAACTAACACAAAATGAAGATTTCATTATAACTTGACATTCTGAGTTCTTTTCATGAAACCTGCTCTTCCCCTACAAGAGTTCGACCTACCATTATAGGAAAACGTGTTTTCGTGAAGAAATCATGACAAACTAACACAAAATGAAGATTTCATTATAACTTGACATTCTGAGTTGTTTTCATGAATCCTACGCTTCCCCTATAAGAGTTCAACCTACCATTATAGGAAAACGTGTTTTCGTGAAGAAATCATGACAAACTAACACGAAATGAAGATTTCATTATAACTTGACATTCTGAGTTATTTTCATGAAACCTGCGCTTCCCCTATAAGAGTTCAACCTACCATTATAGGAAAACGTGTTTTCGTGAAGAAATCATGACAAACTAACACAAAATGAAGATTTCATTATAACTTGACATTCTGAGTTGTTTTCATGAAACCTGCGCTTCCCCTACAAGAGTTCAACCTACCATTATAGGAAAACGTGTTTTCGTGAAGAAATCATGACAAACTAACACAAAATGAAGATTTCATTATAACTTGACATTCTGAGTTGTTTTCATGAATCCTACGCTTCCCCTATAAGAGTTCAACCTACCATTATAGGAAAACGTGTTTTCGTGAAGAAATCATGACAAACTAACACGAAATGAAGATTTCATTATAACTTGACATTCTGAGTTGCTTTCATGAAACCTGCGCTTCCCCTACAAGAGTTCAACCTACCATTATAGGAAAACGTGTTTTCGTGAAGAAATCATGACAAACTAACACAAAATGAAGATTTCATTATAACTTGACATTCTGAGTTGTTTTCATGAAACCTGCGCTTCCCCTACAAGAGTTCGACCTACCATTATAGGAAAACGTGTTTTCGTGAAGAAATCATGACAAACTAACACAAAATGAAGATTTCATTATAACGACATTCTGAGTTGTTTTCATGAAACCTGCGCTTCCCCTACAAGAGTTCGACCTACCATTATAGGAAAACGTGTTTTCGTTAAGAAATCATGACAAACTAACACAAAATGAAGATTTCATTATAACTTGACATTCTGAGTTGTTTTCATGAAACCTGCGCTTCCCCTGCAAGAGTTCAACCTACCATTATAGGAAAACGTGTTTTTGTGAAGATATCATGACAAACTAACACAAAATGAAGATTTCATTATAACTTGACATTCTGAGTTGTTTTCATGAAACCTGCGCTTCCCCTACAAGAGTTCGACCTACCATTATAGGAAAACGTGTTTTCGTGAAGAAATCATGACAAACTAACACAAAATGAAGATTTCATTATAACTTGACATTCTGAGTTGTTTTCATGAAACCTGCGCTTCCCCTACAAGAGTTCGACCTACCATTATAGGAAAACGTGTTTTCGTGAAGAAATCATGACAAACTAACACAAAATGAAGATTTCATTATAACTTGACATTCTGAGTTCTTTTCATGAAACCTGCTCTTCCCCTACAAGAGTTCGACCTACCATTATAGGAAAACGTGTTTTCGTGAAGAAATCATGACAAACTAACACAAAATGAAGATTTCATTATAACTTGACATTCTGAGTTGTTTTCATGAATCCTACGCTTCCCCTATAAGAGCTCAACCTACCATTATAGGAAAACGTGTTTTCGTGAAGAAATCATGACAAACTAACACGAAATGAAGATTTCATTATAACTTGACATTCTGAGTTGTTTTCATGAAACCTGCGCTTCCCCTACAAGAGTTCAACCTACCATTATAGGAAAACGTGTTTTCGTGAAGAAATCATGACAAACTAACACAAAATGAAGATTTCATTATAACTTGACATTCTGAGTTGTTTTCATGAAACCTGCGCTTCCCCTACAAGAGTTCGACCTACCATTATAGGAAAACGTGTTTTCGTGAAGAAATCATGACAAACTGACACAAAATGAAGATTTCATTATAATTTGACATTCTGAGTTGTTTTCATGAAACCTGCGCTTCCCCTACAAGAGTTCGACCTACCATTATAGGAAAACGTGTTTTCGTGAAGAAATCATGACAAACTGACACAAAATGAAGATTTCATTATAACTTGACATTCTGAGTTGTTTTCATGAAACCTGCGCTTCCCCTACAAGAGTTCGACCTACCATTATAGGAAAACGTGTTTTCGTGAAGAAATCATGACAAACTAACACAAAATGAAGATTTCATTATAACTTGACATTCTGAGTTGTTTTCATGAAACCTGCGCTTCCCCTACAAGAGTTCGACCTACCATTATAGGAAAACGTGTTTTCGTGAAGAAATCATGACAAACTAACACAAAATGAAGATTTCATTATAACTTGACATTCTGAGTTGTTTTCATGAAACCTGCGCTTCCCCTATAAGAGTTCAACCTACCATTATAGGAAAACGTGTTTTCGTGAAGAAATCATGACAAACTAACACAAAATGAAGATTTCATTATAACTTGACATTCTGAGTTGTTTTCATGAAACCTGCGCTTCCCCTATAAGAGTTCAACCTACCATTATAGGAAAACGTGTTTTCGTGAAGAAATCATGACAAACTAACGCAAAATGAAGATTTCATTATAACTTGACATTCTGAGTTGTTTTCATGAAACCTGCGCTTCCCCTACAAGAGTTCGACCTACCATTATAGGAAAACGTGTTTTCGTTAAGAAATCATGACAAACTAACACAAAATGAAGATATCATTATAACTTGACATTCTGAGTTGTTTTCATGAAACCTGCGCTTCCCCTACAAGAGTTCGACCTACCATTATAGGAAAACGTGTTTTCGTTAAGAAATCATGACAAACTAACACAAAATGAAGATATCATTATAACTTGACATTCTGAGTTGTTTTCATGAAACCTGCGCTTCCCCTATAAGAGTTCAACCTACCATTATAGGAAAACGTGTTTTCGTGAAGATATCATGACAAACTAACACAAAATGAAGATTTCATTATAACTTGACATTCTGAGTTGTTTTCATGAAACCTGCGCTTCCCCTACAAGAGTTCGACCTACCATTATAGGAAAACGTGTTTTCGTGAAGAAATCATGACAAACTAACACAAAATGAAGATTTCATTATAACTTGACATTCTGAGTTCTTTTCATGAAACCTGCTCTTCCCCTACAAGAGTTCGACCTACCATTATAGGAAAACGTGTTTTCGTGAAGAAATCATGACAAACTAACAGAAAATGAAGATTTCATTATAACTTGACATTCTGAGTTGTTTTCATGAATCCTACGCTTCCCCTATAAGAGTTCAACCTACCATTATAGGAAAACGTGTTTTCGTGAAGAAATCATGACAAACTAACACGAAATGAAGATTTCATTATAACTTGACATTCTGAGTTATTTTCATGAAACCTGCGCTTCCCCTATAAGAGTTCAACCTACCATTATAGGAAAACGTGTTTTCGTGAAGAAATCATGACAAACTAACACAAAATGAAGATTTCATTATAACTTGACATTCTGAGTTGTTTTCATGAAACCTGCGCTTCCCCTACAAGAGTTCAACCTACCATTATAGGAAAACGTGTTTTCGTGAAGAAATCATGACAAACTAACACAAAATGAAGATTTCATTATAACTTGACATTCTGAGTTGTTTTCATGAAACCTGCGCATCCCCTACAAGAGTTCGACCTACCATTATAGGAAAACGTGTTTTCGTGAAGAAATCATGACAAACTGACACAAAATGAAGATTTCATTATAATTTGACATTCTGAGTTGTTTTCATGAAACCTGCACTTCCCCTACAAGAGTTCGACCTACCATTATAGGAAAACGTGTTTTCGTGAAGAAATCATGACAAACTGACACAAAATGAAGATTTCATTATAACTTGACATTCTGAGTTGTTTTCATGAAACCTGCGCTTCCCCTACAAGAGTTCGACCTACCATTATAGGAAAACGTGTTTTCGTGAAGAAATCATGACAAACTAACACAAAATGAAGATTTCATTATAACTTGACATTCTGAGTTGTTTTCATGAAACCTGCGCTTCCCCTACAAGAGTTCGACCTACCATTATAGGAAAACGTGTTTTCGTGAAGAAATCATGACAAACTAACACAAAATGAAGATTTCATTATAACTTGACATTCTGAGTTGTTTTCATGAAACCTGCGCTTCCCCTATAAGAGTTTGACCTACCATTATAGGAAAACGTGTTTTCGTGAAGAAATCATGACAAACTAACACAAAATGAAGATTTCATTATAACTTGACATTCTGAGTTGTTTTCATGAAACCTGCGCTTCCCCTATAAGAGTTCAACCTACCATTATAGGAAAACGTGTTTTCGTGAAGAAATCATGACAAACTAACACAAAATGAAGATTTCATTATAACTTGACATTCTGAGTTGTTTTCATGAAACCTGCGCTTCCCCTATAAGAGTTCAACCTACCATTATAGGAAAACGTGTTTTCGTGAAGAAATCATGACAAACTAACACAAAATGAAGATTTCATTATAACTTGACATTCTGAGTTGTTTTCATGAAACCTGCGCTTCCCCTATAAGAGTTCAACCTACCATTATAGGAAAACGTGTTTTCGTGAAGAAATCATGACAAACTAACGCAAAATGAAGATTTCATTATAACTTGACATTCTGAGTTGTTTTCATGAAACCTGCGCTTCCCCTACAAGAGTTCAACCTACCATTATAGGAAAACGTGTTTTCGTAAAGAAATCATGACAAACTAACACAAAATGAAGATTTCATTATAACTTGACATTCTGAGTTGTTTTCATGAAACCTGCGCTTCCCCTATTAGAGTTCAACCTACCATTATAGGAAAACGTGTTTTCGTGAAGATATCATGACAAACTAACACAAATTGAAGATTTTATTATAACTTGACATTCTGAGTTGTTTTCATGAAACCTGCGCTTCCCCTACAAGAGTTCAACCTACCATTATAGGAAAACGTGTTTTCGTGAAGAAATCATGACAAACTAACACAAAATGAAGATTTCATTATAACTTGACATTCTGAGTTGTTTTCATGAAACCTGCGCTTCCCCTACAAGAGTTCAACCTACCATTATAGGAAAACGTGTTTTCGTGAAGAAATCATGACAAACTAACACAAAATGAAGATTTCATTATAACTTGACATTCTGAGTTGTTTTCATGAAACCTGCGCTTCCCCTACAAGAGTTCAACCTACCATTATAGGAAAACGTGTTTTCGTGAAGAAATCATGACAAACTAACACAAAATGAAGATTTCATTATAACTTGACATTCTGAGTTGTTTTCATGAAACCTGCGCTTCCCCTACAATTGTTCGACCTACCATTATAGGAAAACGTGTTTTCGTGAAGAAATCATGACAAACTAACACAAAATGAAGATTTCATTATAACTTGACATTTTGAGTTGTTTTCATGAAACCTGCGCTTCCCCTACAAGAGTTCAACCTACCATTATAGGAAAACGTGTTTTCGTGAAGAAATCATGACAAACTAACACAAAATGAAGATTTCATTATAACTTGACATTCTGAGTTGTTTTCATGAAACCTGCGCTTCCCCTACAAGAGTTCAACCTACCATTATAGGAAAACGTGTTTTCGTGAAGAAATCATGACAAACTAACACAAAATGAAGATTTCATTATAACTTGACATTCTGAGTTGTTTTCATGAAACCTGCGCTTCCCCTACAAGAGTTCGACCTACCATTATAGGAAAACGTGTTTTCGTGAAGAAATCATGACAAACTAACACAAAATGAAGATTTCGTTATAACGACATTCTGAGTTGTTTTCATGAAACCTGCGCTTCCCCTACAAGAGTTCGACCTACCATTATAGGAAAACGTGTTTTCGTTAAGAAATCATGACAAACTAACACAAAATGAAGATTTCATTATAACTTGACATTCTGAGTTGTTTTCATGAAACCTGCGCTTCCCCTACAAGAGTTCAACCTACCATTATAGGAAAACGTGTTTTTGTGAAGATATCATGACAAACTAACACAAAATGAAGATTTCATTATAACTTGACATTCTGAGTTGTTTTCATGAAACCTGCGCTTCCCCTACAAGAGTTCGACCTACCATTATAGGAAAACGTGTTTTCGTGAAGAAATCATGACAAACTAACACAAAATGAAGATTTCATTATAACTTGACATTCTGAGTTGTTTTCATGAAACCTGCGCTTCCCCTACAAGAGTTCGACCTACCATTATAGGAAAACGTGTTTTCGTGAAGAAATCATGACAAACTAACACAAAATGAAGATTTCATTATAACTTGACATTCTGAGTTCTTTTCATGAAACCTGCTCTTCCCCTACAAGAGTTCGACCTACCATTATAGGAAAACGTGTTTTCGTGAAGAAATCATGACAAACTAACACAAAATGAAGATTTCATTATAACTTGACATTCTGAGTTGTTTTCATGAATCCTACGCTTCCCCTATAAGAGTTCAACCTACCATTATAGGAAAACGTGTTTTCGTGAAGAAATCATGACAAACTAACACGAAATGAAGATTTCATTATAACTTGACATTCTGAGTTATTTTCATGAAACCTGCCCTTCCCCTATAAGAGTTCAACCTACCATTATAGGAAAACGTGTTTTCGTGAAGAAATCATGACAAACTAACACAAAATGAAGATTTCATTATAACTTGACATTCTGAGTTGTTTTCATGAAACCTGCGCTTCCCCTACAAGAGTTCAACCTACCATTATAGGAAAACGTGTTTTCGTGAAGAAATCATGACAAACTAACACAAAATGAAGATTTCATTATAACTTGACATTCTGAGTTGTTTTCATGAAACCTGCGCTTCCCCTACAAGAGTTCGACCTACCATTATAGGAAAACGTGTTTTCGTGAAGAAATCATGACAAACTGACACAAAATGAAGATTTCATTATAATTTGACATTCTGAGTTGTTTTCATGAAACCTGCGCTTCCCCTACAAGAGTTCGACCTACCATTATAGGAAAACGTGTTTTCGTGAAGAAATCATGACAAACTGACACAAAATGAAGATTTCATTATAACTTGACATTCTGAGTTGTTTTCATGAAACCTGCGCTTCCCCTACAAGAGTTCGACCTACCATTATAGGAAAACGTGTTTTCGTGAAGAAATCATGACAAACTAACACAAAATGAAGATTTCATTATAACGACATTCTGAGTTGTTTTCATGAAACCTGCGCTTCCCCTACAAGAGTTCGACCTACCATTATAGGAAAACGTGTTTTCGTTAAGAAATCATGACAAACTAACACAAAATGAAGATTTCATTATAACTTGACATTCTGAGTTGTTTTCATGAAACCTGCGCTTCCCCTACAAGAGTTCGACCTACCATTATAGGAAAACGTGTTTTCGTGAAGAAATCATGACAAACTAACACAAAATGAAGATTTCATTATAACTTGACATTCTGAGTTGTTTTCATGAAACCTGCGCTTCCCCTACAAGAGTTCAACCTACCATTATAGGAAAACGTGTTTTCGTGAAGAAATCATGACAAACTAACACAAAATGAAGATTTCATTATAACTTGACATTCTGAGTTGTTTTCATGAAACCTGCGCTTCCCCTACAAGAGTTCGACCTACCATTATAGGAAAACGTGTTTTCGTGAAGAAATCATGACAAACTAACACAAAATGAAGATTTCATTATAACGACATTCTGAGTTGTTTTCATGAAACCTGCGCTTCCCCTACAAGAGTTCGACCTACCATTATAGGAAAACGTGTTTTCGTTAAGAAATCATGACAAACTAACACAAAATGAAGATTTCATTATAACTTGACATTCTGAGTTGTTTTCATGAAACCTGCGCTTCCCCTGCAAGAGTTCAACCTACCATTATAGGAAAACGTGTTTTTGTGAAGATATCATGACAAACTAACACAAAATGAAGATTTCATTATAACTTGACATTCTGAGTTGTTTTCATGAAACCTGCGCTTCCCCTACAAGAGTTCGACCTACCATTATAGGAAAACGTGTTTTCGTGAAGAAATCATGACAAACTAACACAAAATGAAGATTTCATTATAACTTGACATTCTGAGTTGTTTTCATGAAACCTGCGCTTCCCCTACAAGAGTTCGACCTACCATTATAGGAAAACGTGTTTTCGTGAAGAAATCATGACAAACTAACACAAAATGAAGATTTCATTATAACTTGACATTCTGAGTTCTTTTCATGAAACCTGCTCTTCCCCTACAAGAGTTCGACCTACCATTATAGGAAAACGTGTTTTCGTGAAGAAATCATGACAAACTAACACAAAATGAAGATTTCATTATAACTTGACATTCTGAGTTGTTTTCATGAATCCTACGCTTCCCCTATAAGAGTTCAACCTACCATTATAGGAAAACGTGTTTTCGTGAAGAAATCATGACAAACTAACACGAAATGAAGATTTCATTATAACTTGACATTCTGAGTTATTTTCATGAAACCTGCGCTTCCCCTATAAGAGTTCAACCTACCATTATAGGAAAACGTGTTTTCGTGAAGAAATCATGACAAACTAACACAAAATGAAGATTTCATTATAACTTGACATTCTGAGTTGTTTTCATGAAACCTGCGCTTCCCCTACAAGAGTTCGACCTACCATTATAGGAAAACGTGTTTTCGTGAAGAAATCATGACAAACTAACACAAAATGAAGATTTCATTATAACGACATTCTGAGTTGTTTTCATGAAACCTGCGCTTCCCCTACAAGAGTTCGACCTACCATTATAGGAAAACGTGTTTTCGTTAAGAAATCATGACAAACTAACACAAAATGAAGATTTCATTATAACTTGACATTCTGAGTTGTTTTCATGAAACCTGCGCTTCCCCTACAAGAGTTCGACCTACCATTATAGGAAAACGTGTTTTCGTGAAGAAATCATGACAAACTAACACAAAATGAAGATTTCATTATAACTTGACATTCTGAGTTGTTTTCATGAAACCTGCGCTTCCCCTACAAGAGTTCAACCTACCATTATAGGAAAACGTGTTTTCGTGAAGAAATCATGACAAACTAACACAAAATGAAGATTTCATTATAACTTGACATTCTGAGTTGTTTTCATGAAACCTGCGCTTCCCCTACAAGAGTTCAACCTACCATTATAGGAAAACGTGTTTTCGTGAAGAAATCATGACAAACTAACACAAAATGAAGATTTCATTATAACTTGACATTCTGAGTTGTTTTCATGAAACCTGCGCTTCCCCTACAAGAGTTCGACCTACCATTATAGGAAAACGTGTTTTCGTGAAGAAATCATGACAAACTAACACAAAATGAAGATTTCATTATAACGACATTCTGAGTTGTTTTCATGAAACCTGCGCTTCCCCTACAAGAGTTCGACCTACCATTATAGGAAAACGTGTTTTCGTTAAGAAATCATGACAAACTAACACAAAATGAAGATTTCATTATAACTTGACATTCTGAGTTGTTTTCATGAAACCTGCGCTTCCCCTGCAAGAGTTCAACCTACCATTATAGGAAAACGTGTTTTTGTGAAGATATCATGACAAACTAACACAAAATGAAGATTTCATTATAACTTGACATTCTGAGTTGTTTTCATGAAACCTGCGCTTCCCCTACAAGAGTTCGACCTACCATTATAGGAAAACGTGTTTTCGTGAAGAAATCATGACAAACTAACACAAAATGAAGATTTCATTATAACTTGACATTCTGAGTTGTTTTCATGAAACCTGCGCTTCCCCTACAAGAGTTCGACCTACCATTATAGGAAAACGTGTTTTCGTGAAGAAATCATGACAAACTAACACAAAATGAAGATTTCATTATAACTTGACATTCTGAGTTCTTTTCATGAAACCTGCTCTTCCCCTACAAGAGTTCGACCTACCATTATAGGAAAACGTGTTTTCGTGAAGAAATCATGACAAACTAACACAAAATGAAGATTTCATTATAACTTGACATTCTGAGTTGTTTTCATGAATCCTACGCTTCCCCTATAAGAGTTCGACCTACCATTATAGGAAAACGTGTTTTCGTGAAGAAATCATGACAAACTAACACGAAATGAAGATTTCATTATAACTTGACATTCTGAGTTATTTTCATGAAACCTGCGCTTCCCCTATAAGAGTTCAACCTACCATTATAGGAAAACGTGTTTTCGTGAAGAAATCATGACAAACTAACACAAAATGAAGATTTCATTATAACTTGACATTCTGAGTTGTTTTCATGAAACCTGCGCTTCCCCTACAAGAGTTCAACCTACCATTATAGGAAAACGTGTTTTCGTGAAGAAATCATGACAAACTAACACAAAATGAAGATTTCATTATAACTTGACATTCTGAGTTGTTTTCATGAATCCTACGCTTCCCCTACAAGAGTTCAACCTACCATTATAGGAAAACGTGTTTTCGTGAAGAAATCATGACAAACTAACACGAAATGAAGATTTCATTATAACTTGACATTCTGAGTTGTTTTCATGAAACCTGCGCTTCCCCTACAAGAGTTCAACCTACCATTATAGGAAAACGTGTTTTCGTGAAGAAATCATGACAAACTAACACAAAATGAAGATTTCATTATAACTTGACATTCTGAGTTGTTTTCATGAAACCTGCGCTTCCCCTACAAGAGTTCGACCTACCATTATAGGAAAACGTGTTTTCGTGAAGAAATCATGACAAACTAACACAAAATGAAGATTTCATTATAACGACATTCTGAGTTGTTTTCATGAAACCTGCGCTTCCCCTACAAGAGTTCGACCTACCATTATAGGAAAACGTGTTTTCGTTAAGAAATCATGACAAACTAACACAAAATGAAGATTTCATTATAACTTGACATTCTGAGTTGTTTTCATGAAACCTGCGCTTCCCCTGCAAGAGTTCAACCTACCATTATAGGAAAACGTGTTTTTGTGAAGATATCATGACAAACTAACACAAAATGAAGATTTCATTATAACTTGACATTCTGAGTTGTTTTCATGAAACCTGCGCTTCCCCTACAAGAGTTCGACCTACCATTATAGGAAAACGTGTTTTCGTGAAGAAATCATGACAAACTAACACAAAATGAAGATTTCATTATAACTTGACATTCTGAGTTGTTTTCATGAAACCTGCGCTTCCCCTACAAGAGTTCGACCTACCATTATAGGAAAACGTGTTTTCGTGAAGAAATCATGACAAACTAACACAAAATGAAGATTTCATTATAACTTGACATTCTGAGTTCTTTTCATGAAACCTGCTCTTCCCCTACAAGAGTTCGACCTACCATTATAGGAAAACGTGTTTTCGTGAAGAAATCATGACAAACTAACACAAAATGAAGATTTCATTATAACTTGACATTCTGAGTTGTTTTCATGAATCCTACGCTTCCCCTATAAGAGTTCAACCTACCATTATAGGAAAACGTGTTTTCGTGAAGAAATCATGACAAACTAACACGAAATGAAGATTTCATTATAACTTGACATTCTGAGTTGTTTTCATGAAACCTGCGCTTCCCCTACAAGAGTTCAACCTACCATTATAGGAAAACGTGTTTTCGTGAAGAAATCATGACAAACTAACACAAAATGAAGATTTCATTATAACTTGACATTCTGAGTTGTTTTCATGAAACCTGCGCTTCCCCTACAAGAGTTCGACCTACCATTATAGGAAAACGTGTTTTCGTGAAGAAATCATGACAAACTGACACAAAATGAAGATTTCATTATAATTTGACATTCTGAGTTGTTTTCATGAAACCTGCGCTTCCCCTACAAGAGTTCGACCTACCATTATAGGAAAACGTGTTTTCGTGAAGAAATCATGACAAACTGACACAAAATGAAGATTTCATTATAACTTGACATTCTGAGTTGTTTTCATGAAACCTGCGCTTCCCCTACAAGAGTTCGACCTACCATTATAGGAAAACGTGTTTTCGTGAAGAAATCATGACAAACTAACACAAAATGAAGATTTCATTATAACTTGACATTCTGAGTTGTTTTCATGAAACCTGCGCTTCCCCTACAAGAGTTCGACCTACCATTATAGGAAAACGTGTTTTCGTGAAGAAATCATGACAAACTAACACAAAATGAAGATTTCATTATAACTTGACATTCTGAGTTGTTTTCATGAAACCTGCGCTTCCCCTATAAGAGTTCAACCTACCATTATAGGAAAACGTGTTTTCGTGAAGAAATCATGACAAACTAACACAAAATGAAGATTTCATTATAACTTGACATTCTGAGTTGTTTTCATGAAACCTGCGCTTCCCCTATAAGAGTTCAACCTACCATTATAGGAAAACGTGTTTTCGTGAAGAAATCATGACAAACTAACGCAAAATGAAGATTTCATTATAACTTGACATTCTGAGTTGTTTTCATGAAACCTGCGCTTCCCCTACAAGAGTTCGACCTACCATTATAGGAAAACGTGTTTTCGTTAAGAAATCATGACAAACTAACACAAAATGAAGATATCATTATAACTTGACATTCTGTGTTGTTTTCATGAAACCTGCGCTTCCCCTACAAGAGTTCGACCTACCATTATAGGAAAACGTGTTTTCGTTAAGAAATCATGACAAACTAACACAAAATGAAGATATCATTATAACTTGACATTCTGAGTTGTTTTCATGAAACCTGCGCTTCCCCTATAAGAGTTCAACCTACCATTATAGGAAAACGTGTTTTCGTGAAGATATCATGACAAACTAACACAAAATGAAGATTTCATTATAACTTGACATTCTGAGTTGTTTTCATGAAACCTGCGCTTCCCCTACAAGAGTTCGACCTACCATTATAGGAAAACGTGTTTTCGTGAAGAAATCATGACAAACTAACACAAAATGAAGATTTCATTATAACTTGACATTCTGAGTTGTTTTCATGAAACCTGCGCTTCCCCTACAAGAGTTCGACCTACCATTATAGGAAAACGTGTTTTCGTGAAGAAATCATGACAAACTAACACAAAATGAAGATTTCATTATAACTTGACATTCTGAGTTCTTTTCATGAAACCTGCTCTTCCCCTACAAGAGTTCGACCTACCATTATAGGAAAACGTGTTTTCGTGAAGAAATCATGACAAACTAACACAAAATGAAGATTTTATTATAACTTGACATTCTGAGTTGTTTTCATGAATCCTACGCTTCCCCTATAAGAGTTCAACCTACCATTATAGGAAAACGTGTTTTCGTGAAGAAATCATGACAAACTAACACAAAATGAAGATTTCATTATAACTTGACATTCTGAGTTGTTTTCATGAAACCTGCGCTTCCCCTACAAGAGTTCGACCTACCATTATTGGAAAACGTGTTTTCGTTAAGAAATCATGACAAACTAACACAAAATGAAGATATCATTATAACTTGACATTCTGAGTTGTTTTCATGAAACCTGCGCTTCCCCTATAAGAGTTCAACCTACCATTATAGGAAAACGTGTTTTCGTGAAGATATCATGACAAACTAACACAAAATGAAGATTTCATTATAACTTGACATTCTGAGTTGTTTTCATGAAACCTGCGCTTCCCCTACAAGAGTTCGACCTACCATTATAGGAAAACGTGTTTTCGTGAAGAAATCATGACAAACTAACACAAAATGAAGATTTCATTATAACTTGACATTCTGAGTTGTTTTCATGAAACCTGCGCTTCCCCTACAAGAGTTCGACCTACCATTATAGGAAAACGTGTTTTCGTGAAGAAATCATGACAAACTAACACAAAATGAAGATTTCATTATAACTTGACATTCTGAGTTCTTTTCATGAAACCTGCTCTTCCCCTACAAGAGTTCGACCTACCATTATAGGAAAACGTGTTTTCGTGAAGAAATCATGACAAACTAACACAAAATGAAGATTTCATTATAACTTGACATTCTGAGTTGTTTTCATGAATCCTACGCTTCCCCTATAAGAGTTCAACCTACCATTATAGGAAAACGTGTTTTCGTGAAGAAATCATGACAAACTAACACGAAATGAAGATTTCATTATAACTTGACATTCTGAGTTGTTTTCATGAAACCTGCGCTTCCCCTATAAGAGTTCAACCTACCATTATAGGAAAACGTGTTTTCGTGAAGAAATCATGACAAACTAACACAAAATGAAGATTTCATTATAACTTGACATTCTGAGTTGTTTTCATGAAACCTGCGCTTCCCCTACAAGAGTTCAACCTACCATTATAGGAAAACGTGTTTTCGTGAAGAAATCATGACAAACTAACACAAAATGAAGATTTCATTATAACTTGACATTCTGAGTTGTTTTCATGAAACCTGCGCTTCCCCTACAAGAGTTCAACCTACCATTATAGGAAAACGTGTTTTCGTGAAGAAATCATGACAAACTAACACAAAATGAAGATTTCATTATAACTTGACATTCTGAGTTGTTTTCATGAAACCTGCGCTTCCCCTACAAGAGTTCGACCTACCATTATAGGAAAACGTGTTTTCGTGAAGAAATCATGACAAACTAACACAAAATGAAGATTTCATTATAACTTGACATTCTGAGTTGTTTTCATGAAACCTGCGCTTCCCCTACAAGAGTTCGACCTACCATTATAGGAAAACGTGTTTTCGTGAAGAAATCATGACAAACTGACACAAAATGAAGATTTCATTATAACTTGACATTCTGAGTTGTTTTCATGAAACCTGCGCTTCCCCTACAAGAGTTCGACCTACCATTATAGGAAAACGTGTTTTCGTGAAGAAATCATGACAAACTAACACAAAATGAAGATTTCATTATAACTTGACATTCTGAGTTGTTTTCATGAAACCTGCTCTTCCCCTACAAGAGTTCGACCTACCATTATAGGAAAACGTGTTTTCGTGAAGAAATCATGACAAACTAACACAAAATGAAGATTTCATTATAACTTGACATTCTGAGTTGTTTTCATGAAACCTGCGCTTCCCCTATAAGAGTTCAACCTACCATTATAGGAAAACGTGTTTTCGTGAAGAAATCATGACAAACTAACACAAAATGAAGATTTCATTATAACTTGACATTCTGAGTTGTTTTCATGAAACCTGCGCTTCCCCTATAAGAGTTCAACCTACCATTATAGGAAAACGTGTTTTCGTGAAGAAATCATGACAAACTAACACAAAATGAAGATTTCATTATAACTTGACATTCTGAGTTGTTTTCATGAAACCTGCGCTTCCCCTATAAGAGTTCAACCTACCATTATAGGAAAACGTGTTTTCGTGAAGAAATCATGACAAACTAACGCAAAATGAAGATTTCATTATAACTTGACATTCTGAGTTGTTTTCATGAAACCTGCGCTTCCCCTACAAGAGTTCAACCTACCATTATAGGAAAACGTGTTTTCGTAAAGAAATCATGACAAACTAACACAAAATGAAGATTTCATTATAACTTGACATTCTGAGTTGTTTTCATGAAACCTGCGCTTCCCCTATAAGAGTTCAACCTACCATTATAGGAAAACGTGTTTTCGTGAAGATATCATGACAAACTAACACAAATTGAAGATTTTATTATAACTTGACATTCTGAGTTGTTTTCATGAAACCTGCGCTTCCCCTACAAGAGTTCAACCTACCATTATAGGAAAACGTGTTTTCGTGAAGAAATCATGACAAACTAACACAAAATGAAGATTTCATTATAACTTGACATTCTGAGTTGTTTTCATGAAACCTGCGCTTCCCCTATAAGAGTTCAACCTACCATTATAGGAAAACGTGTTTTCGTGAAGAAATCATGACAAACTAACACAAAATGAAGATTTCATTATAACTTGACATTCTGAGTTGTTTTCATGAAACCTGCGCTTCCCCTATAAGAGTTCAACCTACCATTATAGGAAAACGTGTTTTCGTGAAGAAATCATGACAAACTAACGCAAAATGAAGATTTCATTATAACTTGACATTCTGAGTTGTTTTCATGAAACCTGCGCTTCCCCTACAAGAGTTCAACCTACCATTATAGGAAAACGTGTTTTCGTAAAGAAATCATGACAAACTAACACAAAATGAAGATTTCATTATAACTTGACATTCTGAGTTGTTTTCATGAAACCTGCGCTTCCCCTATAAGAGTTCAACCTACCATTATAGGAAAACGTGTTTTCGTGAAGATATCATGACAAACTAACACAAATTGAAGATTTTATTATAACTTGACATTCTGAGTTGTTTTCATGAAACCTGCGCTTCCCCTACAAGAGTTCAACCTACCATTATAGGAAAACGTGTTTTCGTGAAGAAATCATGACAAACTAACACAAAATGAAGATTTCATTATAACTTGACATTCTGAGTTGTTTTCATGAAACCTGCGCTTCCCCTACAAGAGTTCAACCTACCATTATAGGAAAACGTGTTTTCGTGAAGAAATCATGACAAACTAACACGAAATGAAGATTTCATTATAACTTGACATTCTGAGTTGTTTTCATGAAACCTGCGCTTCCCCTATAAGAGTTCAACCTACCATTATAGGAAAACGTGTTTTCGTGAAGAAATCATGACAAACTAACACAAAATGAAGATTTCATTATAACTTGACATTCTGAGTTGTTTTCATGAAACCTGCGCTTCCCCTACAATTGTTCGACCTACCATTATAGGAAAACGTGTTTTCGTGAAGAAATCATGACAAACTAACACAAAATGAAGATTTCATTATAACTTGACATTCTGAGTTGTTTTCATGAAACCTGCGCTTCCCCTACAAGAGTTCAACCTACCATTATAGGAAAACGTGTTTTCGTGAAGAAATCATGACAAACTAACACAAAATGAAGATTTCATTATAACTTGACATTCTGAGTTGTTTTCATGAAACCTGCGCTTCCCCTACAAGAGTTCAACCTACCATTATAGGAAAACGTGTTTTCGTGAAGAAATCATGACAAACTAACACAAAATGAAGATTTCATTATAACTTGACATTCTGAGTTGTTTTCATGAAACCTGCGCTTCCCCTACAAGAGTTCGACCTACCATTATAGGAAAACGTGTTTTCGTGAAGAAATCATGACAAACTAACACAAAATGAAGATTTCATTATAACTTGACATTCTGAGTTGTTTTCATGAAACCTGCGCTTCCCCTACAAGAGTTCGACCTACCATTATAGGAAAACGTGTTTTCGTGAAGAAATCATGACAAACTAACACAAAATGAAGATTTCATTATAACTTGACATTCTGAGTTGTTTTCATGAAACCTGCGCTTCCCCTACAAGAGTTCGACCTACCATTATAGGAAAACGTGTTTTCGTGAAGAAATCATGACAAACTGACACAAAATAAAGATTTCATTATAATTTGACATTCTGAGTTGTTTTCATGAAACCTGCGCTTCCCCTACAAGAGTTCGACCTACCATTATAGGAAAACGTGTTTTCGTGAAGAAATCATGACAAACTGACACAAAATGAAGATTTCATTATAACTTGACATTCTGAGTTGTTTTCATGAAACCTGCGCTTCCCCTACAAGAGTTCGACCTACCATTATAGGAAAACGTGTTTTCGTGAAGAAATCATGACAAACTAACACAAAATGAAGATTTCATTATAACTTGACATTCTGAGTTGTTTTCATGAAACCTGCGCTTCCCCTACAAGAGTTCGACCTACCATTATAGGAAAACGTGTTTTCGTGAAGAAATCATGACAAACTAACACAAAATGAAGATTTCATTATAACTTGACATTCTGAGTTGTTTTCATGAAACCTGCGCTTCCCCTATAAGAGTTCGACCTACCATTATAGGAAAACGTGTTTTCGTGAAGAAATCATGACAAACTAACACAAAATGAAGATTTCATTATAACTTGACATTCTGAGTTGTTTTCATGAAACCTGCGCTTCCCCTATAAGAGTTCGACCTACCATTATAGGAAAACGTGTTTTCGTGAAGAAATCATGACAAACTAACACAAAATGAAGATTTCATTATAACTTGACATTCTGAGTTGTTTTCATGAAACCTGCGCTTCCCCTATAAGAGTTCAACCTACCATTATAGGAAAACGTGTTTTCGTGAAGAAATCATGACAAACTAACACAAAATGAAGATTTCATTATAACTTGACATTCTGAGTTGTTTTCATGAAACCTGCGCTTCCCCTATAAGAGTTCAACCTACCATTATAGGAAAACGTGTTTTCGTGAAGAAATCATGACAAACTAACGCAAAATGAAGATTTCATTATAACTTGACATTCTGAGTTGTTTTCATGAAACCTGCGCTTCCCCTACAAGAGTTCAACCTACCATTATAGGAAAACGTGTTTTCGTAAAGAAATCATGACAAACTAACACAAAATGAAGATTTCATTATAACTTGACATTCTGAGTTGTTTTCATGAAACCTGCGCTTCCCCTATAAGAGTTCAACCTACCATTATAGGAAAACGTGTTTTCGTGAAGATATCATGACAAACTAACACAAATTGAAGATTTTATTATAACTTGACATTCTGAGTTGTTTTCATGAAACCTGCGCTTCCCCTACAAGAGTTCAACCTACCATTATAGGAAAACGTGTTTTCGTGAAGAAATCATGACAAACTAACACAAAATGAAGATTTCATTATAACTTGACATTCTGAGTTGTTTTCATGAAACCTGCGCTTCCCCTATAAGAGTTCAACCTACCATTATAGGAAAACGTGTTTTCGTGAAGAAATCATGACAAACTAACACAAAATGAAGATTTCATTATAACTTGACATTCTGAGTTGTTTTCATGAAACCTGCGCTTCCCCTATAAGAGTTCAACCTACCATTATAGGAAAACGTGTTTTCGTGAAGAAATCATGACAAACTAACGCAAAATGAAGATTTCATTATAACTTGACATTCTGAGTTGTTTTCATGAAACCTGCGCTTCCCCTACAAGAGTTCAACCTACCATTATAGGAAAACGTGTTTTCGTAAAGAAATCATGACAAACTAACACAAAATGAAGATTTCATTATAACTTGACATTCTGAGTTGTTTTCATGAAACCTGCGCTTCCCCTATAAGAGTTCAACCTACCATTATAGGAAAACGTGTTTTCGTGAAGATATCATGACAAACTAACACAAATTGAAGATTTTATTATAACTTGACATTCTGAGTTGTTTTCATGAAACCTGCGCTTCCCCTACAAGAGTTCAACCTACCATTATAGGAAAACGTGTTTTCGTGAAGAAATCATGACAAACTAACACAAAATGAAGATTTCATTATAACTTGACATTCTGAGTTGTTTTCATGAAACCTGCGCTTCCCCTACAAGAGTTCAACCTACCATTATAGGAAAACGTGTTTTCGTGAAGAAATCATGACAAACTAACACGAAATGAAGATTTCATTATAACTTGACATTCTGAGTTGTTTTCATGAAACCTGCGCTTCCCCTATAAGAGTTCAACCTACCATTATAGGAAAACGTGTTTTCGTGAAGAAATCATGACAAACTAACACAAAATGAAGATTTCATTATAACTTGACATTCTGAGTTGTTTTCATGAAACCTGCGCTTCCCCTACAATTGTTCGACCTACCATTATAGGAAAACGTGTTTTCGTGAAGAAATCATGACAAACTAACACAAAATGAAGATTTCATTATAACTTGACATTCTGAGTTGTTTTCATGAAACCTGCGCTTCCCCTACAAGAGTTCAACCTACCATTATAGGAAAACGTGTTTTCGTGAAGAAATCATGACAAACTAACACAAAATGAAGATTTCATTATAACTTGACATTCTGAGTTGTTTTCATGAAACCTGCGCTTCCCCTACAAGAGTTCAACCTACCATTATAGGAAAACGTGTTTTCGTGAAGAAATCATGACAAACTAACACAAAATGAAGATTTCATTATAACTTGACATTCTGAGTTGTTTTCATGAAACCTGCGCTTCCCCTACAAGAGTTCGACCTACCATTATAGGAAAACGTGTTTTCGTGAAGAAATCATGACAAACTAACACAAAATGAAGATTTCATTATAACTTGACATTCTGAGTTGTTTTCATGAAACCTGCGCTTCCCCTACAAGAGTTCGACCTACCATTATAGGAAAACGTGTTTTCGTTAAGAAATCATGACAAACTAACACAAAATGAAGATTTCATTATAACTTGACATTCTGAGTTGTTTTCATGAAACCTGCGCTTCCCCTACAAGAGTTCGACCTACCATTATAGGAAAACGTGTTTTCGTGAAGAAATCATGACAAACTAACACAAAATGAAGATTTCATTATAACTTGACATTCTGAGTTGTTTTCATGAAACCTGCGCTTCCCCTATAAGAGTTAGACCTACCATTATAGGAAAACGTGTTTTCGTGAAGAAATCATGACAAACTAACACAAAATGATGATTTCATTATAACTTGACATTCTGAGTTGTTTTCATGAAACCTGCGCTTCCCCTACAAGAGTTCGACCTACCATTATAGGAAAACGTGTTTTCGTGAAGAAATCATGACAAACTAACACAAAATGAAGATTTCATTATAACTTGACATTCTGAGTTGTTTTCATGAAACCTGCGCTTCCCCTACAAGAGTTCGACCTACCATTATAGGAAAACGTGTTTTCGTGAAGAAATCATGACAAACTAACACAAAATGAAGATTTCATTATAACTTGACATTCTGAGTTGTTTTCATGAAACCTACGCTTCCCCTATAAGAGTTCAACCTACCATTATAGGAAAACGTGTTTTCGTGAAGAAATCATGACAAACTAACACAAAATGAAGATTTCATTATAACTTGACATTCTGAGTTGTTTTCATGAAACCTGCGCTTCCCCTACAAGAGTTCAACCTACCATTATAGGAAAACGTGTTTTCGTGAAGAAATCATGACAAACTAACACAAAATGAAGATTTCATTATAACTTGACATTCTGAGTTGTTTTCATGAAACCTGCGCTTCCCCTACAAGAGTTCAACCTACCATTATAGGAAAACGTGTTTTCGTGAAGAAATCATGACAAACTAACACAAAATGAAGATTTCATTATAACTTGACATTCTGAGTTGTTTTCATGAAACCTGCGCTTCCCCTACAAGAGTTCAACCTACCATTATAGGAAAACGTGTTTTCGTGAAGAAATCATGACAAACTAACACAAAATGAAGATTTCATTATAACTTGACATTCTGAGTTGTTTTCATGAAACCTGCGCTTCCCCTATAAGAGTTAGACCTACCATTATAGGAAAACGTGTTTTCGTGAAGAAATCATGACAAACTAACACAAAATGATGATTTCATTATAACTTGACATTCTGAGTTGTTTTCATGAAACCTGCGCTTCCCCTACAAGAGTTCGACCTACCATTATAGGAAAACGTGTTTTCGTGAAGAAATCATGACAAACTAACACAAAATGAAGATTTCATTATAACTTGACATTCTGAGTTGTTTTCATGAAACCTGCGCTTCCCCTACAAGAGTTCGACCTACCATTATAGGAAAACGTGTTTTCGTGAAGAAATCATGACAAACTAACACAAAATGAAGATTTCATTATAACTTGACATTCTGAGTTGTTTTCATGAAACCTACGCTTCCCCTATAAGAGTTCGACCTACCATTATAGGAAAACGTGTTTTCGTGAAGAAATCATGACAAACTAACACAAAATGAAGATTTCATTATAACTTGACATTCTGAGTTGTTTTCATGAAACCTGCGCTTCCCCTACAAGAGTTCGACCTACCATTATAGGAAAACGTGTTTTCGTGAAGAAATCATGACAAACTAACACAAAATGAAGATTTCATTATAACTTGACATTCTGAGTTGTTTTCATGAAACCTGCGCTTCCCCTACAAGAGTTCAACCTACCATTATAGGAAAACGTGTTTTCGTGAAGAAATCATGACAAACTAACACAAAATGAAGATTTCATTATAACTTGACATTCTGAGTTGTTTTCATGAAACCTGCGCTTCCCCTACAAGAGTTCGACCTACCATTATAGGAAAACGTGTTTTCGTGAAGAAATCATGACAAACTAACACAAAATGAAGATTTCATTATAACTTGACATTCTGAGTTGTTTTCATGAAACCTGCGCTTCCCCTATAAGAGTTCAACCTACCATTATAAGAAAACGTGTTTTCGTGAAGAAATCATGACAAACTGACACAAAATGAAGATTTCATTATAACTTGACATTCTGAGTTGTTTTCATGAAACCTGCGCTTCCCCTACAAGAGTTCAACCTACCATTATAGGAAAACGTGTTTTCGTGAAGAAATCATGACAAACTAACACAAAATGAAGATTTCATTATAACTTGACATTCTGAGTTGTTTTCATGAAACCTGCGCTTCCCCTACAAGAGTTCGACCTACCATTATAGGAAAACGTGTTTTCGTGAAGAAATCATGACAAACTAACACAAAATGAAGATTTCATTATAACTTGACATTCTGAGTTGTTTTCATGAAACCTACGCTTCCCCTATAAGAGTTCAACCTACCATTATAGGAAAACGTGTTTTCGTGAAGAAATCATGACAAACTAACACAAAATGAAGATTTCATTATAACTTGACATTCTGAGTTGTTTTCATGAAACCTGCGCTTCCCCTACAAGAGTTCGACCTACCATTATAGGAAAACGTGTTTTCGTGAAGAAATCATGACAAACTAACACAAAATGAAGATTTCATTATAACTTGACATTCTGAGTTGTTTTCATGAAACCTGCGCTTCCCCTACAAGAGTTCAACCTACCATTATAGGAAAACGTGTTTTCGTGAAGAAATCATGACAAACTAACACAAAATGAAGATTTCATTATAACTTGACATTCTGAGTTGTTTTCATGAAACCTGCGCTTCCCCTACAAGAGTTCAACCTACCATTATAGGAAAACGTGTTTTCGTGAAGAAATCATGACAAACTAACACAAAATGAAGATTTCATTATAACTTGACATTCTGAGTTGTTTTCATGAAACCTGCGCTTCCCCTACAAGAGTTCAACCTACCATTATAGGAAAACGTGTTTTCGTGAAGAAATCATGACAAACTAACACAAAATGAAGATTTCATTATAACTTGACATTCTGAGTTGTTTTCATGAAACCTGCGCTTCCCCTACAAGAGTTCGACCTACCATTATAGGAAAACGTGTTTTCGTGAAGAAATCATGACAAACTAACACAAAATGAAGATTTCATTATAACTTGACATTCTGAGTTGTTTTCATGAAACCTGCGCTTCCCCTACAAGAGTTCGACCTACCATTATAGGAAAACGTGTTTTCGTGAAGAAATCATGACAAACTAACACAAAATGAAGATTTCATTATAACTTGACATTCTGAGTTGTTTTCATGAAACCTGCGCTTCCCCTACAAGAGTTCAACCTACCATTATAGGAAAACGTGTTTTCGTGAAGAAATCATGACAAACTAACACAAAATGAAGATTTCATTATAACTTGACATTCTGAGTTGTTTTCATGAAACCTGCGCTTCCCCTACAAGAGTTCAACCTACCATTATAGGAAAACGTGTTTTCGTGAAGAAATCATGACAAACTAACACAAAATGAAGATTTCATTATAACTTGACATTCTGAGTTGTTTTCATGAAACCTGCGCTTCCCCTACAAGAGTTCGACCTACCATTATAGGAAAACGTGTTTTCGTGAAGAAATCATGACAAACTAACACAAAATGAAGATTTCATTATAACTTGACATTCTGAGTTGTTTTCATGAAACCTGCGCTTCCCCTACAAGAGTTCGACCTACCATTATAGGAAAACGTGTTTTCGTGAAGAAATCATGACAAACTAACACAAAATGAAGATTTCATTATAACTTGACATTCTGAGTTGTTTTCATGAAACCTGCGCTTCCCCTACAAGAGTTCGACCTACCATTATAGGAAAACGTGTTTTCGTGAAGAAATCATGACAAACTAACACAAAATGAAGATTTCATTATAACTTGACATTCTGAGTTGTTTTCATGAAACCTGCGCTTCCCCTACAAGAGTTCGACCTACCATTATAGGAAAACGTGTTTTCGTGAAGAAATCATGACAAACTAACACAAAATGAAGATTTCATTATAACTTGACATTCTGAGTTGTTTTCATGAAACCTACGCTTCCCCTATAAGAGTTCAACCTACCATTATAGGAAAACGTGTTTTCGTGAAGAAATCATGACAAACTAACACAAAATGAAGATTTCATTATAACTTGACATTCTGAGTTGTTTTCATGAAACCTGCGCTTCCCCTATAAGAGTTCAACCTACCATTATAAGAAAACGTGTTTTCGTGAAGAAATCATGACAAACTGACACAAAATGAAGATTTCATTATAACTTGACATTCTGAGTTGTTTTCATGAAACCTGCGCTTCCCCTACAAGAGTTCAACCTACCATTATAGGAAAACGTGTTTTCGTGAAGAAATCATGACAAACTGACACAAAATGAAGATTTCATTATAACTTGACATTCTGAGTTGTTTTCATGAAACCTGCGCTTCCCCTATAAGAGTTCAACCTACCATTATAAGAAAACGTGTTTTCGTGAAGAAATCATGACAAACTGACACAAAATGAAGATTTCATTATAACTTGACATTCTGAGTTGTTTTCATGAAACCTGCGCTTCCCCTACAAGAGTTCAACCTACCATTATAGGAAAACGTGTTTTCGTGAAGAAATCATGACAAACTAACACAAAATGAAGATTTCATTATAACTTGACATTCTGAGTTGTTTTCATGAAACCTGCGCTTCCCCTACAAGAGTTCGACCTACCATTATAGGAAAACGTGTTTTCGTGAAGAAATCATGACAAACTAACACAAAATGAAGATTTCATTATAACTTGACATTCTGAGTTGTTTTCATGAAACCTACGCTTCCCCTATAAGAGTTCAACCTACCATTATAGGAAAACGTGTTTTCGTGAAGAAATCATGACAAACTAACACAAAATGAAGATTTCATTATAACTTGACATTCTGAGTTGTTTTCATGAAACCTGCGCTTCCCCTATAAGAGTTCAACCTACCATTATAAGAAAACGTGTTTTCGTGAAGAAATCATGACAAACTGACACAAAATGAAGATTTCATTATAACTTGACATTCTGAGTTGTTTTCATGAAACCTGCGCTTCCCCTACAAGAGTTCAACCTACCATTATAGGAAAACGTGTTTTCGTGAAGAAATCATGACAAACTGACACAAAATGAAGATTTCATTATAACTTGACATTCTGAGTTGTTTTCATGAAACCTGCGCTTCCCCTATAAGAGTTCAACCTACCATTATAAGAAAACGTGTTTTCGTGAAGAAATCATGACAAACTGACACAAAATGAAGATTTCATTATAACTTGACATTCTGAGTTGTTTTCATGAAACCTGCGCTTCCCCTACAAGAGTTCAACCTACCATTATAGGAAAACGTGTTTTCGTGAAGAAATCATGACAAACTGACACAAAATGAAGATTTCATTATAACTTGACATTCTGAGTTGTTTTCATGAAACCTGCGCTTCCCCTACAAGAGTTCGACCTACCATTATAGGAAAACGTGTTTTCGTGAAGAAATCATGACAAACTAACACAAAATGAAGATTTCATTATAACTTGACATTCTGAGTTGTTTTCATGAAACCTGCGCTTCCCCTACAAGAGTTCGACCTACCATTATAGGAAAACGTGTTTTCGTGAAGAAATCATGACAAACTAACACAAAATGAAGATTTCATTATAACTTGACATTCTGAGTTGTTTTCATGAAACCTGCGCTTCCCCTACAAGAGTTCGACCTACCATTATAGGAAAACGTGTTTTCGTGAAGAAATCATGACAAACTAACACAAAATGAAGATTTCATTATAACTTGACATTCTGAGTTGTTTTCATGAAACCTGCGCTTCCCCTACAAGAGTTCGACCTACCATTATAGGAAAACGTGTTTTCGTGAAGAAATCATGACAAACTAACACAAAATGAAGATTTCATTATAACTTGACATTCTGAGTTGTTTTCATGAAACCTGCGCTTCCCCTATAAGAGTTCAACCTACCATTATAGGAAAACGTGTTTTCGTGAAGAAATCATGACAAACTAACACAAAATGAAGATTTCATTATAACTTGACATTCTGAGTTGTTTTCATGAAACCTGCGCTTCCCCTATAAGAGTTCAACCTACCATTATAGGAAAACGTGTTTTCGTGAAGAAATCATGACAAACTAACACAAAATGAAGATTTCATTATAACTTGACATTCTGAGTTGTTTTCATGAAACCTGCGCTTCCCCTACAAGAGTTCGACCTACCATTATAGGAAAACGTGTTTTCGTGAAGAAATCATGACAAACTAACACAAAATGAAGATTTCATTATAACTTGACATTCTGAGTTGTTTTCATGAAACCTGCGCTTCCCCTACAAGAGTTCGACCTACCATTATAGGAAAACGTGTTTTCGTGAAGAAATCATGACAAACTAACACAAAATGAAGATTTCATTATAACTTGACATTCTGAGTTGTTTTCATGAAACCTGCGCTTCCCCTACAAGAGTTCGACCTACCATTATAGGAAAACGTGTTTTCGTGAAGAAATCATGACAAACTAACACAAAATGAAGATTTCATTATAACTTGACATTCTGAGTTGTTTTCATGAAACCTACGCTTCGCCTATAAGAGTTCGACCTACCATTATAGGAAAACGTGTTTTCGTGAAGAAATCATGACAAACTAACACAAAATGAAGATTTCATTATAACTTGACATTCTGAGTTGTTTTCATGAAACCTGCGCTTCCCCTATAAGAGTTCAACCTACCATTATAAGAAAACGTGTTTTCGTGAAGAAATCATGACAAACTGACACAAAATGAAGATTTCATTATAACTTGACATTCTGAGTTGTTTTCATGAAACCTGCGCTTCCCCTACAAGAGTTCAACCTACCATTATAGGAAAACGTGTTTTCGTGAAGAAATCATGACAAACTGACACAAAATGAAGATTTCATTATAACTTGACATTCTGAGTTGTTTTCATGAAACCTGCGCTTCCCCTACAAGAGTTCGACCTACCATTATAGGAAAACGTGTTTTCGTGAAGAAATCATGACAAACTAACACAAAATGAAGATTTCATTATAACTTGACATTCTGAGTTGTTTTCATGAAACCTGCGCTTCCCCTACAAGAGTTCGACCTACCATTATAGGAAAACGTGTTTTCGTGAAGAAATCATGACAAACTAACACAAAATGAAGATTTCATTATAACTTGACATTCTGAGTTGTTTTCATGAAACCTGCGCTTCCCCTACAAGAGTTCGACCTACCATTATAGGAAAACGTGTTTTCGTGAAGAAATCATGACAAACTAACACAAAATGAAGATTTCATTATAACTTGACATTCTGAGTTGTTTTCATGAAACCTGCGCTTCCCCTACAAGAGTTCGACCTACCATTATAGGAAAACGTGTTTTCGTGAAGAAATCATGACAAACTAACACAAAATGAAGATTTCATTATAACTTGACATTCTGAGTTGTTTTCATGAAACCTGCGCTTCCCCTATAAGAGTTCAACCTACCATTATAGGAAAACGTGTTTTCGTGAAGAAATCATGACAAACTAACACAAAATGAAGATTTCATTATAACTTGACATTCTGAGTTGTTTTCATGAAACCTGCGCTTCCCCTATAAGAGTTCAACCTACCATTATAGGAAAACGTGTTTTCGTGAAGAAATCATGACAAACTAACACAAAATGAAGATTTCATTATAACTTGACATTCTGAGTTGTTTTCATGAAACCTGCGCTTCCCCTACAAGAGTTCAACCTACCATTATAGGAAAACGTGTTTTCGTGAAGAAGTCATGACAAACTAACACAAAATGAAGATTTCATTATAACTTGACATTCTGAGTTGTTTTCATGAAACCTGCGCTTCCCCTACAAGAGTTCGACCTACCATTATAGGAAAACGTGTTTTCGTGAAGAAATCATGACAAACTAACACAAAATGAAGATTTCATTATAACTTGACATTCTGAGTTGTTTTCATGAAACCTACGCTTCCCCTATAAGAGTTCAACCTACCATTATAGGAAAACGTGTTTTCGTGAAGAAATCATGACAAACTAACACAAAATGAAGATTTCATTATAACTTGACATTCTGAGTTGTTTTCATGAAACCTGCGCTTCCCCTACAAGAGTTCAACCTACCATTATAGGAAAACGTGTTTTCGTGAAGAAATCATGACAAACTAACACAAAATGAAGATTTCATTATAACTTGACATTCTGAGTTGTTTTCATGAAACCTGCGCTTCCCCTACAAGAGTTCGACCTACCATTATAGGAAAACGTGTTTTCGTGAAGAAATCATGACAAACTAACACAAAATGAAGATTTCATTATAACTTGACATTCTGAGTTGTTTTCATGAAACCTGCGCTTCCCCTATAAGAGTTCGACCTACCATTATAGGAAAACGTGTTTTCGTGAAGAAATCATGACAAACTAACACAAAATGAAGATTTCATTATAACTTGACATTCTGAGTTGTTTTCATGAAACCTGCGCTTCCCCTATAAGAGTTCAACCTACCATTATAGGAAAACGTGTTTTCGTGAAGAAATCATGACAAACTAACACAAAATGAAGATTTCATTATAACTTGACATTCTGAGTTGTTTTCATGAAACCTGCGCTTCCCCTACAAGAGTTCAACCTACCATTATAGGAAAACGTGTTTTCGTGAAGAAATCATGACAAACTAACACAAAATGAAGATTTCATTATAACTTGACATTCTGAGTTGTTTTCATGAAACCTGCGCTTCCCCTACAAGAGTTCGACCTACCATTATAGGAAAACGTGTTTTCGTGAAGAAATCATGACAAACTAACACAAAATGAAGATTTCATTATAACTTGACATTCTGAGTTGTTTTCATGAAACCTACGCTTCCCCTATAAGAGTTCAACCTACCATTATAGGAAAATGTGTTTTCGTGAAGAAATCATGACAAACTAACACAAAATGAAGATTTCATTATAACTTGACATTCTGAGTTGTTTTCATGAAACCTGCGCTTCCCCTACAAGAGTTCAACCTACCATTATAGGAAAACGTGTTTTCGTGAAGAAATCATGACAAACTAACACAAAATGAAGATTTCATTATAACTTGACATTCTGAGTTGTTTTCATGAAACCTGCGCTTCCCCTACAAGAGTTCAACCTACCATTATAGGAAAACGTGTTTTCGTGAAGAAATCATGACAAACTAACACAAAATGAAGATTTCATTATAACTTGACATTCTGAGTTGTTTTCATGAAACCTACGCTTCCCCTATAAGAGTTCGACCTACCATTATTAGAAAACGTGTTTTCGTGAAGAAATCATGACAAACTAACACAAAATGAAGATTTCATTATAACTTGACATTCTGAGTTGTTTTCATGAAACCTGCGCTTCCCCTACAAGAGTTCAACCTACCATTATAGGAAAACGTGTTTTCGTGAAGAAATCATGACAAACTAACACAAAATGAAGATTTCATTATAACTTGACATTCTGAGTTGTTTTCATGAAACCTGCGCTTCCCCTACAAGAGTTCGACCTACCATTATAGGAAAACGTGTTTTCGTGAAGAAATCATGACAAACTAACACAAAATGAAGATTTCATTATAACTTGACATTCTGAGTTGTTTTCATGAAACCTACGCTTCCCCTATAAGAGTTCAACCTACCATTATAGGAAAATGTGTTTTCGTGAAGAAATCATGACAAACTAACACAAAATGAAGATTTCATTATAACTTGACATTCTGAGTTGTTTTCATGAAACCTGCGCTTCCCCTACAAGAGTTCAACCTACCATTATAGGAAAACGTGTTTTCGTGAAGAAATCATGACAAACTAACACAAAATGAAGATTTCATTATAACTTGACATTCTGAGTTGTTTTCATGAAACCTGCGCTTCCCCTACAAGAGTTCGACCTACCATTATAGGAAAACGTGTTTTCGTGAAGAAATCATGACAAACTAACACAAAATGAAGATTTCATTATAACTTGACATTCTGAGTTGTTTTCATGAAACCTACGCTTCCCCTATAAGAGTTCGACCTACCATTATTAGAAAACGTGTTTTCGTGAAGAAATCATGACAAACTAACACAAAATGAAGATTTCATTATAACTTGACATTCTGAGTTGTTTTCATGAAACCTGCGCTTCCCCTACAAGAGTTCAACCTACCATTATAGGAAAACGTGTTTTCGTGAAGAAATCATGACAAACTAACACAAAATGAAGATTTCATTATAACTTGACATTCTGAGTTGTTTTCATGAAACCTGCGCTTCCCCTATAAGAGTTCAACCTACCATTATAGGAAAACGTGTTTTCGTGAAGAAATCATGACAAACTGACACAAAATGAAGATTTCATTATAACTTGACATTCTGAGTTGTTTTCATGAAACCTGCGCTTCCCCTACAAGACTTCAACCTACCATTATAGGAAAACGTGTTTTCGTGAAGAAATCATGACAAACTGACACAAAATGAAGATTTCATTATAACTTGACATTCTGAGTTGTTTTCATGAAACCTGCGCTTCCCCTACAAGACTTCAACCTACCATTATAGGAAAACGTGTTTTCGTGAAGAAATCATGACAAACTAACACAAAATGAAGATTTCATTATAACTTGACATTCTGAGTTGTTTTCATGAAACCTGCGCTTCCCCTATAAGAGTTCGAACTACCATTATAGGAAAACGTGTTTTCGTGAAGAAATCATGACAAACTGACACAAAATGAAGATTTCATTATAACTTGACATTCTGAGTTGTTTTCATGAAACCTGCGCTTCCCCTACAAGAGTTCGACCTACCATTATAGGAAAACGTGTTTTCGTGAAGAAATCATGACAAACTAACACAAAATGAAGATTTCATTATAACTTGACATTCTGAGTTGTTTTCATGAAACCTACGCTTCCCCTATAAGAGTTCGACCTACCATTATAGGAAAACGTGTTTTCGTGAAGAAATCATGACAAACTAACACAAAATGAAGATTTCATTATAACTTGACATTCTGAGTTGTTTTCATGAAACCTGCGCTTCCCCTATAAGAGTTCAACCTACCATTATAAGAAAACGTGTTTTCATGAAGAAATCATGACAAACTGACACAAAATGAAGATTTCATTATAACTTGACATTCTGAGTTGTTTTCATGAAACCTGCGCTTCCCCTACAAGAGTTCAACCTACCATTATAGGAAAACGTGTTTTCGTGAAGAAATCATGACAAACTAACACAAAATGAAGATTTCATTATAACTTGACATTCTGAGTTGTTTTCATGAAACCTGCGCTTCCCCTATAAGAGTTCGAACTACCATTATAGGAAAACGTGTTTTCGTGAAGAAATCATGACAAACTGACACAAAATGAAGATTTCATTATAACTTGACATTCTGAGTTGTTTTCATGAAACCTGCGCTTCCCCTACAAGAGTTCGACCTACCATTATAGGAAAACGTGTTTTCGTGAAGAAATCATGACAAACTGACACAAAATGAAGATTTCATTATAACTTGACATTCTGAGTTGTTTTCATGAAACCTGCGCTTCCCCTACAAGACTTCAACCTACCATTATAGGAAAACGTGTTTTCGTGAAGAAATCATGACAAACTAACACAAAATGAAGATTTCATTATAACTTGACATTCTGAGTTGTTTTCATGAAACCTGCGCTTCCCCTATAAGAGTTCGAACTACCATTATAGGAAAACGTGTTTTCGTGAAGAAATCATGACAAACTGACACAAAATGAAGATTTCATTATAACTTGACATTCTGAGTTGTTTTCATGAAACCTGCGCTTCCCCTACAAGAGTTCGACCTACCATTATAGGAAAACGTGTTTTCGTGAAGAAATCATGACAAACTAACACAAAATGAAGATTTCATTATAACTTGACATTCTGAGTTGTTTTCATGAAACCTACGCTTCCCCTATAAGAGTTCGACCTACCATTATAGGAAAACGTGTTTTCGTGAAGAAATCATGACAAACTAACACAAAATGAAGATTTCATTATAACTTGACATTCTGAGTTGTTTTCATGAAACCTGCGCTTCCCCTATAAGAGTTCAACCTACCATTATAAGAAAACGTGTTTTCATGAAGAAATCATGACAAACTGACACAAAATGAAGATTTCATTATAACTTGACATTCTGAGTTGTTTTCATGAAACCTGCGCTTCCCCTACAAGAGTTCAACCTACCATTATAGGAAAACGTGTTTTCGTGAAGAAATCATGACAAACTAACACAAAATGAAGATTTCATTATAACTTGACATTCTGAGTTGTTTTCATGAAACCTGCGCTTCCCCTATAAGAGTTCGAACTACCATTATAGGAAAACGTGTTTTCGTGAAGAAATCATGACAAACTGACACAAAATGAAGATTTCATTATAACTTGACATTCTGAGTTGTTTTCATGAAACCTGCGCTTCCCCTACAAGAGTTCGACCTACCATTATAGGAAAACGTGTTTTCGTGAAGAAATCATGACAAACTAACACAAAATGAAGATTTCATTATAACTTGACATTCTGAGTTGTTTTCATGAAACCTACGCTTCCCCTATAAGAGTTCAACCTACCATTATAGGAAAATGTGTTTTCGTGAAGAAATCATGACAAACTAACACAAAATGAAGATTTCATTATAACTTGACATTCTGAGTTGTTTTCATGAAACCTGCGCTTCCCCTACAAGAGTTCAACCTACCATTATAGGAAAACGTGTTTTCGTGAAGAAATCATGACAAACTAACACAAAATGAAGATTTCATTATAACTTGACATTCTGAGTTGTTTTCATGAAACCTGCGCTTCCCCTACAAGAGTTCAACCTACCATTATAGGAAAACGTGTTTTCGTGAAGAAATCATGACAAACTAACACAAAATGAAGATTTCATTATAACTTGACATTCTGAGTTGTTTTCATGAAACCTGCGCTTCCCCTATAAGAGTTCGACCTACCATTATAGGAAAACGTGTTTTCGTGAAGAAATCATGACAAACTGACACAAAATGAAGATTTCATTATAACTTGACATTCTGAGTTGTTTTCATGAAACCTGCGCTTCCCCTACAAGAGTTCGACCTACCATTATAGGAAAACGTGTTTTCGTGAAGAAATCATGACAAACTAACACAAAATGAAGATTTCATTATAACTTGACATTCTGAGTTGTTTTCATGAAACCTACGCTTCCCCTATAAGAGTTCGACCTACCATTATTAGAAAACGTGTTTTCGTGAAGAAATCATGACAAACTGACACAAAATGAAGATTTCATTATAACTTGACATTCTGAGTTGTTTTCATGAAACCTGCGCTTCCCCTACAAGAGTTCAACCTACCATTATAGGAAAACGTGTTTTCGTGAAGAAATCATGACAAACTAACACAAAATGAAGATTTCATTATAACTTGACATTCTGAGTTGTTTTCATGAAACCTGCGCTTCCCCTATAAGAGTTCAACCTACCATTATAGGAAAACGTGTTTTCGTGAAGAAATCATGACAAACTGACACAAAATGAAGATTTCATTATAACTTGACATTCTGAGTTGTTTTCATGAAACCTGCGCTTCCCCTACAAGAGTTCAACCTACCATTATAGGAAAACGTGTTTTCGTGAAGAAATCATGACAAACTAACACAAAATGAAGATTTCATTATAACTTGACATTCTGAGTTGTTTTCATGAAACCTGCGCTTCCCCTATAAGAGTTCGAACTACCATTATAGGAAAACGTGTTTTCGTGAAGAAATCATGACAAACTGACACAAAATGAAGATTTCATTATAACTTGACATTCTGAGTTGTTTTCATGAAACCTGCGCTTCCCCTACAAGAGTTCGACCTACCATTATAGGAAAACGTGTTTTCGTGAAGAAATCATGACAAACTAACACAAAATGAAGATTTCATTATAACTTGACATTCTGAGTTGTTTTCATGAAACCTACGCTTCCCCTATAAGAGTTCGACCTACCATTATAGGAAAACGTGTTTTCGTGAAGAAATCATGACAAACTAACACAAAATGAAGATTTCATTATAACTTGACATTCTGAGTTGTTTTCATGAAACCTGCGCTTCCCCTATAAGAGTTCAACCTACCATTATAAGAAAACGTGTTTTCATGAAGAAATCATGACAAACTGACACAAAATGAAGATTTCATTATAACTTGACATTCTGAGTTGTTTTCATGAAACCTGCGCTTCCCCTACAAGAGTTCAACCTACCATTATAGGAAAACGTGTTTTCGTGAAGAAATCATGACAAACTAACACAAAATGAAGATTTCATTATAACTTGACATTCTGAGTTGTTTTCATGAAACCTGCGCTTCCCCTATAAGAGTTCGAACTACCATTATAGGAAAACGTGTTTTCGTGAAGAAATCATGACAAACTGACACAAAATGAAGATTTCATTATAACTTGACATTCTGAGTTGTTTTCATGAAACCTGCGCTTCCCCTACAAGAGTTCGACCTACCATTATAGGAAAACGTGTTTTCGTGAAGAAATCATGACAAACTAACACAAAATGAAGATTTCATTATAACTTGACATTCTGAGTTGTTTTCATGAAACCTACGCTTCCCCTATAAGAGTTCGACCTACCATTATAGGAAAACGTGTTTTCGTGAAGAAATCATGACAAACTAACACAAAATGAAGATTTCATTATAACTTGACATTCTGAGTTGTTTTCATGAAACCTGCGCTTCCCCTACAAGAGTTCGACCTACCATTATAGGAAAACGTGTTTTCGTGAAGAAATCATGACAAACTAACACGAAATGAAGATTTCATTATAACTTGACATTCTGAGTTGTTTTCATGAAACCTGCGCTTCCCCTATAAGAGTTCGACCTACCATTATAGGAAAACGTGTTTTCGTGAAGAAATCATGACAAACTAACACAAAATGAAGATTTCATTATAACTTGACATTCTGAGTTGTTTTCATGAAACCTGCGCTTCCCCTACAAGAGTTCAACCTACCATTATAGGAAAACGTGTTTTCGTGAAGAAATCATGACAAACTAACACAAAATGAAGATTTCATTATAACTTGACATTCTGAGTTGTTTTCATGAAACCTGCGCTTCCCCTACAAGAGTTCAACCTACCATTATAGGAAAACGTGTTTTCGTGAAGAAATCATGACAAACTAACACAAAATGAAGATTTCATTATAACTTGACATTCTGAGATGTTTTCATGAAACCTGCGCTTCCCCTATAAGAGTTCGAACTACCATTATAGGAAAACGTGTTTTCGTGAAGAAATCATGACAAACTGACACAAAATGAAGATTTCATTATAACTTGACATTCTGAGTTGTTTTCATGAAACCTGCGCTTCCCCTACAAGAGTTCGACCTACCATTATAGGAAAACGTGTTTTCGTGAAGAAATCATGACAAACTGACACAAAATGAAGATTTCATTATAACTTGACATTCTGAGTTGTTTTCATGAAACCTACGCTTCCCCTATAAGAGTTCGACCTACCATTATAGGAAAACGTGTTTTCGTGAAGAAATCATGACAAACTAACACAAAATGAAGATTTCATTATAACTTGACATTCTGAGTTGTTTTCATGAAACCTGCGCTTCCCCTATAGGAGTTCAACCTACCATTATAAGAAAACGTGTTTTCATGAAGAAATCATGACAAACTGACACAAAATGAAGATTTCATTATAACTTGACATTCTGAGTTGTTTTCATGAAACCTGCGCTTCCCCTACAAGAGTTCGACCTACCATTATAGGAAAACGTGTTTTCGTGAAGAAATCATGACAAACTAACACAAAATGAAGATTTCATTATAACTTGACATTCTGAGTTGTTTTCATGAAACCTGCGCTTCCCCTATAAGAGTTCGAACTACCATTATAGGAAAACGTGTTTTCGTGAAGAAATCATGACAAACTGACACAAAATGAAGATTTCATTATAACTTGACATTCTGAGTTGTTTTCATGAAACCTGCGCTTCCCCTATAAGAGTTCAACCTACCATTATAGGAAAACGTGTTTTCGTGAAGAAATCATGACAAACTAACACAAAATGAAGATTTCATTATAACTTGACATTCTGAGTTGTTTTCATGAAACCTGCGCTTCCCCTACAAGAGTTCGACCTACCATTATAGGAAAACGTGTTTTCGTGAAGAAATCATGACAAACTAACACAAAATGAAGATTTCATTATAACTTGACATTCTGAGTTGTTTTCATGAAACCTGCGCTTCCCCTACAAGAGTTCGACCTACCATTATAGGAAAACGTGTTTTCGTGAAGAAATCATGACAAACTAACACAAAATGAAGATTTCATTATAACTTGACATTCTGAGTTGTTTTCATGAAACCTGCGCTTCCCCTACAAGAGTTCGACCTACCATTATAGGAAAACGTGTTTTCGTGAAGAAATCATGACAAACTAACACAAAATGAAGATTTCATTATAACTTGACATTCTGAGTTGTTTTCATGAAACCTACGCTTCGCCTATAAGAGTTCGACCTACCATTATAGGAAAACGTGTTTTCGTGAAGAAATCATGACAAACTAACACAAAATGAAGATTTCATTATAACTTGACATTCTGAGTTGTTTTCATGAAACCTGCGCTTCCCCTATAAGAGTTCAACCTACCATTATAAGAAAACGTGTTTTCGTGAAGAAATCATGACAAACTGACACAAAATGAAGATTTCATTATAACTTGACATTCTGAGTTGTTTTCATGAAACCTGCGCTTCCCCTACAAGAGTTCAACCTACCATTATAGGAAAACGTGTTTTCGTGAAGAAATCATGACAAACTGACACAAAATGAAGATTTCATTATAACTTGACATTCTGAGTTGTTTTCATGAAACCTGCGCTTCCCCTACAAGAGTTCGACCTACCATTATAGGAAAACGTGTTTTCGTGAAGAAATCATGACAAACTAACACAAAATGAAGATTTCATTATAACTTGACATTCTGAGTTGTTTTCATGAAACCTGCGCTTCCCCTACAAGAGTTCGACCTACCATTATAGGAAAACGTGTTTTCGTGAAGAAATCATGACAAACTAACACAAAATGAAGATTTCATTATAACTTGACATTCTGAGTTGTTTTCATGAAACCTGCGCTTCCCCTACAAGAGTTCGACCTACCATTATAGGAAAACGTGTTTTCGTGAAGAAATCATGACAAACTAACACAAAATGAAGATTTCATTATAACTTGACATTCTGAGTTGTTTTCATGAAACCTGCGCTTCCCCTATAAGAGTTCAACCTACCATTATAGGAAAACGTGTTTTCGTGAAGAAATCATGACAAACTAACACAAAATGAAGATTTCATTATAACTTGACATTCTGAGTTGTTTTCATGAAACCTGCGCTTCCCCTATAAGAGTTCAACCTACCATTATAGGAAAACGTGTTTTCGTGAAGAAATCATGACAAACTAACACAAAATGAAGATTTCATTATAACTTGACATTCTGAGTTGTTTTCATGAAACCTGCGCTTCCCCTACAAGAGTTCAACCTACCATTATAGGAAAACGTGTTTTCGTGAAGAAGTCATGACAAACTAACACAAAATGAAGATTTCATTATAACTTGACATTCTGAGTTGTTTTCATGAAACCTGCGCTTCCCCTACAAGAGTTCGACCTACCATTATAGGAAAACGTGTTTTCGTGAAGAAATCATGACAAACTAACACAAAATGAAGATTTCATTATAACTTGACATTCTGAGTTGTTTTCATGAAACCTACGCTTCCCCTATAAGAGTTCAACCTACCATTATAGGAAAACGTGTTTTCGTGAAGAAATCATGACAAACTAACACAAAATGAAGATTTCATTATAACTTGACATTCTGAGTTGTTTTCATGAAACCTGCGCTTCCCCTACAAGAGTTCAACCTACCATTATAGGAAAACGTGTTTTCGTGAAGAAATCATGACAAACTAACACAAAATGAAGATTTCATTATAACTTGACATTCTGAGTTGTTTTCATGAAACCTGCGCTTCCCCTACAAGAGTTCGACCTACCATTATAGGAAAACGTGTTTTCGTGAAGAAATCATGACAAACTAACACAAAATGAAGATTTCATTATAACTTGACATTCTGAGTTGTTTTCATGAAACCTGCGCTTCCCCTATAAGAGTTCGACCTACCATTATAGGAAAACGTGTTTTCGTGAAGAAATCATGACAAACTAACACAAAATGAAGATTTCATTATAACTTGACATTCTGAGTTGTTTTCATGAAACCTGCGCTTCCCCTATAAGAGTTCAACCTACCATTATAGGAAAACGTGTTTTCGTGAAGAAATCATGACAAACTAACACAAAATGAAGATTTCATTATAACTTGACATTCTGAGTTGTTTTCATGAAACCTGCGCTTCCCCTACAAGAGTTCAACCTACCATTATAGGAAAACGTGTTTTCGTGAAGAAATCATGACAAACTAACACAAAATGAAGATTTCATTATAACTTGACATTCTGAGTTGTTTTCATGAAACCTGCGCTTCCCCTACAAGAGTTCGACCTACCATTATAGGAAAACGTGTTTTCGTGAAGAAATCATGACAAACTAACACAAAATGAAGATTTCATTATAACTTGACATTCTGAGTTGTTTTCATGAAACCTACGCTTCCCCTATAAGAGTTCAACCTACCATTATAGGAAAATGTGTTTTCGTGAAGAAATCATGACAAACTAACACAAAATGAAGATTTCATTATAACTTGACATTCTGAGTTGTTTTCATGAAACCTGCGCTTCCCCTACAAGAGTTCAACCTACCATTATAGGAAAACGTGTTTTCGTGAAGAAATCATGACAAACTAACACAAAATGAAGATTTCATTATAACTTGACATTCTGAGTTGTTTTCATGAAACCTGCGCTTCCCCTACAAGAGTTCAACCTACCATTATAGGAAAACGTGTTTTCGTGAAGAAATCATGACAAACTAACACAAAATGAAGATTTCATTATAACTTGACATTCTGAGTTGTTTTCATGAAACCTGCGCTTCCCCTATAAGAGTTCGACCTACCATTATAGGAAAACGTGTTTTCGTGAAGAAATCATGACAAACTGACACAAAATGAAGATTTCATTATAACTTGACATTCTGAGTTGTTTTCATGAAACCTGCGCTTCCCCTACAAGAGTTCGACCTACCATTATAGGAAAACGTGTTTTCGTGAAGAAATCATGACAAACTAACACAAAATGAAGATTTCATTATAACTTGACATTCTGAGTTGTTTTCATGAAACCTACGCTTCCCCTATAAGAGTTCGACCTACCATTATTAGAAAACGTGTTTTCGTGAAGAAATCATGACAAACTAACACAAAATGAAGATTTCATTATAACTTGACATTCTGAGTTGTTTTCATGAAACCTGCGCTTCCCCTACAAGAGTTCAACCTACCATTATAGGAAAACGTGTTTTCGTGAAGAAATCATGACAAACTAACACAAAATGAAGATTTCATTATAACTTGACATTCTGAGTTGTTTTCATGAAACCTGCGCTTCCCCTATAAGAGTTCAACCTACCATTATAGGAAAACGTGTTTTCGTGAAGAAATCATGACAAACTGACACAAAATGAAGATTTCATTATAACTTGACATTCTGAGTTGTTTTCATGAAACCTGCGCTTCCCCTACAAGACTTCAACCTACCATTATAGGAAAACGTGTTTTCGTGAAGAAATCATGACAAACTAACACAAAATGAAGATTTCATTATAACTTGACATTCTGAGTTGTTTTCATGAAACCTGCGCTTCCCCTATAAGAGTTCGAACTACCATTATAGGAAAACGTGT
The DNA here is from genome assembly GCF_048594095.1 of Paramormyrops kingsleyae. Taxonomy (NCBI): domain Eukaryota; kingdom Metazoa; phylum Chordata; class Actinopteri; order Osteoglossiformes; family Mormyridae; genus Paramormyrops; species Paramormyrops kingsleyae. The sequence continues at coordinate 45,773 of NW_027326011.1, forward strand.
TTTCGTGAAGAAATCATGACAAACTGACACAAAATGAAGATTTCATTATAACTTGACATTCTGAGTTGTTTTCATGAAACCTGCGCTTCCCCTACAAGAGTTCGACCTACCATTATAGGAAAACGTGTTTTCGTGAAGAAATCATGACAAACTAACACAAAATGAAGATTTCATTATAACTTGACATTCTGAGTTGTTTTCATGAAACCTACGCTTCCCCTATAAGAGTTCGACCTACCATTATAGGAAAACGTGTTTTCGTGAAGAAATCATGACAAACTAACACAAAATGAAGATTTCATTATAACTTGACATTCTGAGTTGTTTTCATGAAACCTGCGCTTCCCCTATAAGAGTTCAACCTACCATTATAAGAAAACGTGTTTTCATGAAGAAATCATGACAAACTGACACAAAATGAAGATTTCATTATAACTTGACATTCTGAGTTGTTTTCATGAAACCTGCGCTTCCCCTACAAGAGTTCAACCTACCATTATAGGAAAACGTGTTTTCGTGAAGAAATCATGACAAACTAACACAAAATGAAGATTTCATTATAACTTGACATTCTGAGTTGTTTTCATGAAACCTGCGCTTCCCCTATAAGAGTTCGAACTACCATTATAGGAAAACGTGTTTTCGTGAAGAAATCATGACAAACTGACACAAAATGAAGATTTCATTATAACTTGACATTCTGAGTTGTTTTCATGAAACCTGCGCTTCCCCTACAAGAGTTCGACCTACCATTATAGGAAAACGTGTTTTCGTGAAGAAATCATGACAAACTGACACAAAATGAAGATTTCATTATAACTTGACATTCTGAGTTGTTTTCATGAAACCTACGCTTCCCCTATAAGAGTTCAACCTACCATTATAGGAAAATGTGTTTTCGTGAAGAAATCATGACAAACTAACACAAAATGAAGATTTCATTATAACTTGACATTCTGAGTTGTTTTCATGAAACCTGCGCTTCCCCTACAAGAGTTCAACCTACCATTATAGGAAAACGTGTTTTCGTGAAGAAATCATGACAAACTAACACAAAATGAAGATTTCATTATAACTTGACATTCTGAGTTGTTTTCATGAAACCTGCGCTTCCCCTACAAGAGTTCAACCTACCATTATAGGAAAACGTGTTTTCGTGAAGAAATCATGACAAACTAACACAAAATGAAGATTTCATTATAACTTGACATTCTGAGTTGTTTTCATGAAACCTGCGCTTCCCCTATAAGAGTTCGACCTACCATTATAGGAAAACGTGTTTTCGTGAAGAAATCATGACAAACTGACACAAAATGAAGATTTCATTATAACTTGACATTCTGAGTTGTTTTCATGAAACCTGCGCTTCCCCTACAAGAGTTCGACCTACCATTATAGGAAAACGTGTTTTCGTGAAGAAATCATGACAAACTAACACAAAATGAAGATTTCATTATAACTTGACATTCTGAGTTGTTTTCATGAAACCTACGCTTCCCCTATAAGAGTTCGACCTACCATTATTAGAAAACGTGTTTTCGTGAAGAAATCATGACAAACTGACACAAAATGAAGATTTCATTATAACTTGACATTCTGAGTTGTTTTCATGAAACCTGCGCTTCCCCTACAAGAGTTCAACCTACCATTATAGGAAAACGTGTTTTCGTGAAGAAATCATGACAAACTAACACAAAATGAAGATTTCATTATAACTTGACATTCTGAGTTGTTTTCATGAAACCTGCGCTTCCCCTATAAGAGTTCAACCTACCATTATAGGAAAACGTGTTTTCGTGAAGAAATCATGACAAACTGACACAAAATGAAGATTTCATTATAACTTGACATTCTGAGTTGTTTTCATGAAACCTGCGCTTCCCCTACAAGAGTTCAACCTACCATTATAGGAAAACGTGTTTTCGTGAAGAAATCATGACAAACTAACACAAAATGAAGATTTCATTATAACTTGACATTCTGAGTTGTTTTCATGAAACCTGCGCTTCCCCTATAAGAGTTCGAACTACCATTATAGGAAAACGTGTTTTCGTGAAGAAATCATGACAAACTGACACAAAATGAAGATTTCATTATAACTTGACATTCTGAGTTGTTTTCATGAAACCTGCGCTTCCCCTACAAGAGTTCGACCTACCATTATAGGAAAACGTGTTTTCGTGAAGAAATCATGACAAACTAACACAAAATGAAGATTTCATTATAACTTGACATTCTGAGTTGTTTTCATGAAACCTACGCTTCCCCTATAAGAGTTCGACCTACCATTATAGGAAAACGTGTTTTCGTGAAGAAATCATGACAAACTAACACAAAATGAAGATTTCATTATAACTTGACATTCTGAGTTGTTTTCATGAAACCTGCGCTTCCCCTATAAGAGTTCAACCTACCATTATAAGAAAACGTGTTTTCATGAAGAAATCATGACAAACTGACACAAAATGAAGATTTCATTATAACTTGACATTCTGAGTTGTTTTCATGAAACCTGCGCTTCCCCTACAAGAGTTCAACCTACCATTATAGGAAAACGTGTTTTCGTGAAGAAATCATGACAAACTAACACAAAATGAAGATTTCATTATAACTTGACATTCTGAGTTGTTTTCATGAAACCTGCGCTTCCCCTATAAGAGTTCGAACTACCATTATAGGAAAACGTGTTTTCGTGAAGAAATCATGACAAACTGACACAAAATGAAGATTTCATTATAACTTGACATTCTGAGTTGTTTTCATGAAACCTGCGCTTCCCCTACAAGAGTTCGACCTACCATTATAGGAAAACGTGTTTTCGTGAAGAAATCATGACAAACTGACACAAAATGAAGATTTCATTATAACTTGACATTCTGAGTTGTTTTCATGAAACCTACGCTTCCCCTATAAGAGTTCGACCTACCATTATAGGAAAACGTGTTTTCGTGAAGAAATCATGACAAACTAACACAAAATGAAGATTTCATTATAACTTGACATTCTGAGTTGTTTTCATGAAACCTGCGCTTCCCCTACAAGAGTTCGACCTACCATTATAGGAAAACGTGTTTTCGTGAAGAAATCATGACAAACTAACACGAAATGAAGATTTCATTATAACTTGACATTCTGAGTTGTTTTCATGAAACCTGCGCTTCCCCTATAAGAGTTCGACCTACCATTATAGGAAAACGTGTTTTCGTGAAGAAATCATGACAAACTAACACAAAATGAAGATTTCATTATAACTTGACATTCTGAGTTGTTTTCATGAAACCTGCGCTTCCCCTACAAGAGTTCAACCTACCATTATAGGAAAACGTGTTTTCGTGAAGAAATCATGACAAACTAACACAAAATGAAGATTTCATTATAACTTGACATTCTGAGTTGTTTTCATGAAACCTGCGCTTCCCCTACAAGAGTTCAACCTACCATTATAGGAAAACGTGTTTTCGTGAAGAAATCATGACAAACTAACACAAAATGAAGATTTCATTATAACTTGACATTCTGAGATGTTTTCATGAAACCTGCGCTTCCCCTATAAGAGTTCGAACTACCATTATAGGAAAACGTGTTTTCGTGAAGAAATCATGACAAACTGACACAAAATGAAGATTTCATTATAACTTGACATTCTGAGTTGTTTTCATGAAACCTGCGCTTCCCCTACAAGAGTTCGACCTACCATTATAGGAAAACGTGTTTTCGTGAAGAAATCATGACAAACTGACACAAAATGAAGATTTCATTATAACTTGACATTCTGAGTTGTTTTCATGAAACCTACGCTTCCCCTATAAGAGTTCGACCTACCATTATAGGAAAACGTGTTTTCGTGAAGAAATCATGACAAACTAACACAAAATGAAGATTTCATTATAACTTGACATTCTGAGTTGTTTTCATGAAACCTGCGCTTCCCCTATAGGAGTTCAACCTACCATTATAAGAAAACGTGTTTTCATGAAGAAATCATGACAAACTGACACAAAATGAAGATTTCATTATAACTTGACATTCTGAGTTGTTTTCATGAAACCTGCGCTTCCCCTACAAGAGTTCGACCTACCATTATAGGAAAACGTGTTTTCGTGAAGAAATCATGACAAACTAACACAAAATGAAGATTTCATTATAACTTGACATTCTGAGTTGTTTTCATGAAACCTGCGCTTCCCCTATAAGAGTTCGAACTACCATTATAGGAAAACGTGTTTTCGTGAAGAAATCATGACAAACTGACACAAAATGAAGATTTCATTATAACTTGACATTCTGAGTTGTTTTCATGAAACCTGCGCTTCCCCTACAAGAGTTCGACCTACCATTATAGGAAAACGTGTTTTCGTGAAGAAATCATGACAAACTAACACAAAATGAAGATTTCATTATAACTTGACATTCTGAGTTGTTTTCATGAAACCTACGCTTCCCCTATAAGAGTTCGACCTACCATTATAGGAAAACGTGTTTTCGTGAAGAAATCATGACAAACTAACACAAAATGAAGATTTCATTATAACTTGACATTCTGAGTTGTTTTCATGAAACCTGCGCTTCCCCTACAAGAGTTCAACCTACCATTATAGGAAAACGTGTTTTCGTGAAGAAATCATGACAAACTAACACGAAATGAAGATTTCATTATAACTTGACATTCTGAGTTGTTTTCATGAAACCTGCGCTTCCCCTATAAGAGTTCGACCTACCATTATAGGAAAACGTGTTTTCGTGAAGAAATCATGACAAACTGACACAAAATGAAGATTTCATTATAACTTGACATTCTGAGTTGTTTTCATGAAACCTGCGCTTCCCCTACAAGAGTTCGACCTACCATTATAGGAAAACGTGTTTTCGTGAAGAAATCATGACAAACTAACACAAAATGAAGATTTCATTATAACTTGACATTCTGAGTTGTTTTCATGAAACCTACGCTTCCCCTATAAGAGTTCGACCTACCATTATTAGAAAACGTGTTTTCGTGAAGAAATCATGACAAACTAACACAAAATGAAGATTTCATTATAACTTGACATTCTGAGTTGTTTTCATGAAACCTGCGCTTCCCCTACAAGAGTTCAACCTACCATTATAAGAAAACGTGTTTTCGTGAAGAAATCATGACAAACTGACACAAAATGAAGATTTCATTATAACTTGACATTCTGAGTTGTTTTCATGAAACCTGCGCTTCCCCTACAAGAGTTCGACCTACCATTATAGGAAAACGTGTTTTCGTGAAGAAATCATGACAAACTAACACAAAATGAAGATTTCATTATAACTTGACATTCTGAGTTGTTTTCATGAAACCTACGCTTCCCCTATAAGAGTTCAACCTACCATTATAGGAAAACGTGTTTTCGTGAAGAAATCATGACAAACTAACACAAAATGAAGATTTCATTATAACTTGACATTCTGAGTTGTTTTCATGAAACCTGCGCTTCCCCTCAAGAGTTCAACCTACCATTATAGGAAAACGTGTTTTCGTGAAGAAATCATGACAAACTAACACAAAATGAAGATTTCATTATAACTTGACATTCTGAGTTGTTTTCATGAAACCTGCGCTTCCCCTACAAGAGTTCAACCTACCATTATAGGAAAACGTGTTTTCGTGAAGAAATCATGACAAACTAACACAAAATGAAGATTTCATTATAACTTGACATTCTGAGTTGTTTTCATGAAACCTGCGCTTCCCCTATAAGACTTCGACCTACCATTATAGGAAAACGTGTTTTCGTGAAGAATTCATGACAAACTGACACAAAATGAAGATTTCATTATAACTTGACATTCTGAGTTGTTTTCATGAAACCTGCGCTTCCCCTACAAGAGTTCGACCTACCATTATAGGAAAACGTGTTTTCGTGAAGAAATCATGACAAACTAACACAAAATGAAGATTTCATTATAACTTGACATTCTGAGTTGTTTTCATGAAACCTGCGCTTCCCCTACAAGAGTTCGACCTACCATTATAGGAAAACGTGTTTTCGTGAAGAAATCATGACAAACTGACACAAAATGAAGATTTCATTATAACTTGACATTCTGAGTTGTTTTCATGAAACCTGCGCTTCCCCTACAAGAGTTCGACCTACCATTATAGGAAAACGTGTTTTCGTGAAGAAATCATGACAAACTAACACAAAATGAAGATTTCATTATAACTTGACATTCTGAGTTGTTTTCATGAAACCTGCGCTTCCCCTATAAGAGTTCGAACTACCATTATAGGAAAACGTGTTTTCGTGAAGAAATCATGACAAACTGACACAAAATGAAGATTTCATTATAACTTGACATTCTGAGTTGTTTTCATGAAACCTGCGCTTCCCCTATAAGAGTTCAACCTACCATTATAGGAAAACGTGTTTTCGTGAAGAAATCATGACAAACTAACACAAAATGAAGATTTCATTATAACTTGACATTCTGAGTTGTTTTCATGAAACCTGCGCTTCCCCTACAAGAGTTCGACCTACCATTATAGGAAAACGTGTTTTCGTGAAGAAATCATGACAAACTAACACAAAATGAAGATTTCATTATAACTTGACATTCTGAGTTGTTTTCATGAAACCTGCGCTTCCCCTACAAGAGTTCGACCTACCATTATAGGAAAACGTGTTTTCGTGAAGAAATCATGACAAACTAACACAAAATGAAGATTTCATTATAACTTGACATTCTGAGTTGTTTTCATGAAACCTGCGCTTCCCCTACAAGAGTTCGACCTACCATTATAGGAAAACGTGTTTTCGTGAAGAAATCATGACAAACTAACACAAAATGAAGATTTCATTATAACTTGACATTCTGAGTTGTTTTCATGAAACCTACGCTTCGCCTATAAGAGTTCGACCTACCATTATAGGAAAACGTGTTTTCGTGAAGAAATCATGACAAACTAACACAAAATGAAGATTTCATTATAACTTGACATTCTGAGTTGTTTTCATGAAACCTGCGCTTCCCCTATAAGAGTTCAACCTACCATTATAAGAAAACGTGTTTTCGTGAAGAAATCATGACAAACTGACACAAAATGAAGATTTCATTATAACTTGACATTCTGAGTTGTTTTCATGAAACCTGCGCTTCCCCTACAAGAGTTCAACCTACCATTATAGGAAAACGTGTTTTCGTGAAGAAATCATGACAAACTGACACAAAATGAAGATTTCATTATAACTTGACATTCTGAGTTGTTTTCATGAAACCTGCGCTTCCCCTACAAGAGTTCGACCTACCATTATAGGAAAACGTGTTTTCGTGAAGACATCATGACAAACTAACACAAAATGAAGATTTCATTATAACTTGACATTCTGAGTTGTTTTCATGAAACCTGCGCTTCCCCTACAAGAGTTCGACCTACCATTATAGGAAAACGTGTTTTCGTGAAGAAATCATGACAAACTAACACAAAATGAAGATTTCATTATAACTTGACATTCTGAGTTGTTTTCATGAAACCTGCGCTTCCCCTACAAGAGTTCGACCTACCATTATAGGAAAACGTGTTTTCGTGAAGAAATCATGACAAACTAACACAAAATGAAGATTTCATTATAACTTGACATTCTGAGTTGTTTTCATGAAACCTGCGCTTCCCCTACAAGAGTTCGACCTACCATTATAGGAAAACGTGTTTTCGTGAAGAAATCATGACAAACTAACACAAAATGAAGATTTCATTATAACTTGACATTCTGAGTTGTTTTCATGAAACCTGCGCTTCCCCTATAAGAGTTCAACCTACCATTATAGGAAAACGTGTTTTCGTGAAGAAATCATGACAAACTAACACAAAATGAAGATTTCATTATAACTTGACATTCTGAGTTGTTTTCATGAAACCTGCGCTTCCCCTATAAGAGTTCAACCTACCATTATAGGAAAACGTGTTTTCGTGAAGAAATCATGACAAACTAACACAAAATGAAGATTTCATTATAACTTGACATTCTGAGTTGTTTTCATGAAACCTGCGCTTCCCCTACAAGAGTTCAACCTACCATTATAGGAAAACGTGTTTTCGTGAAGAAGTCATGACAAACTAACACAAAATGAAGATTTCATTATAACTTGACATTCTGAGTTGTTTTCATGAAACCTGCGCTTCCCCTACAAGAGTTCGACCTACCATTATAGGAAAACGTGTTTTCGTGAAGAAATCATGACAAACTAACACAAAATGAAGATTTCATTATAACTTGACATTCTGAGTTGTTTTCATGAAACCTACGCTTCCCCTATAAGAGTTCAACCTACCATTATAGGAAAACGTGTTTTCGTGAAGAAATCATGACAAACTAACACAAAATGAAGATTTCATTATAACTTGACATTCTGAGTTGTTTTCATGAAACCTGCGCTTCCCCTACAAGAGTTCAACCTACCATTATAGGAAAACGTGTTTTCGTGAAGAAATCATGACAAACTAACACAAAATGAAGATTTCATTATAACTTGACATTCTGAGTTGTTTTCATGAAACCTGCGCTTCCCCTACAAGAGTTCGACCTACCATTATAGGAAAACGTGTTTTCGTGAAGAAATCATGACAAACTAACACAAAATGAAGATTTCATTATAACTTGACATTCTGAGTTGTTTTCATGAAACCTGCGCTTCCCCTATAAGAGTTCGACCTACCATTATAGGAAAACGTGTTTTCGTGAAGAAATCATGACAAACTAACACAAAATGAAGATTTCATTATAACTTGACATTCTGAGTTGTTTTCATGAAACCTGCGCTTCCCCTATAAGAGTTCAACCTACCATTATAGGAAAACGTGTTTTCGTGAAGAAATCATGACAAACTAACACAAAATGAAGATTTCATTATAACTTGACATTCTGAGTTGTTTTCATGAAACCTGCGCTTCCCCTACAAGAGTTCAACCTACCATTATAGGAAAACGTGTTTTCGTGAAGAAATCATGACAAACTAACACAAAATGAAGATTTCATTATAACTTGACATTCTGAGTTGTTTTCATGAAACCTGCGCTTCCCCTACAAGAGTTCGACCTACCATTATAGGAAAACGTGTTTTCGTGAAGAAATCATGACAAACTAACACAAAATGAAGATTTCATTATAACTTGACATTCTGAGTTGTTTTCATGAAACCTACGCTTCCCCTATAAGAGTTCAACCTACCATTATAGGAAAATGTGTTTTCGTGAAGAAATCATGACAAACTAACACAAAATGAAGATTTCATTATAACTTGACATTCTGAGTTGTTTTCATGAAACCTGCGCTTCCCCTACAAGAGTTCAACCTACCATTATAGGAAAACGTGTTTTCGTGAAGAAATCATGACAAACTAACACAAAATGAAGATTTCATTATAACTTGACATTCTGAGTTGTTTTCATGAAACCTGCGCTTCCCCTACAAGAGTTCAACCTACCATTATAGGAAAACGTGTTTTCGTGAAGAAATCATGACAAACTAACACAAAATGAAGATTTCATTATAACTTGACATTCTGAGTTGTTTTCATGAAACCTGCGCTTCCCCTATAAGAGTTCGACCTACCATTATAGGAAAACGTGTTTTCGTGAAGAAATCATGACAAACTGACACAAAATGAAGATTTCATTATAACTTGACATTCTGAGTTGTTTTCATGAAACCTGCGCTTCCCCTACAAGAGTTCGACCTACCATTATAGGAAAACGTGTTTTCGTGAAGAAATCATGACAAACTAACACAAAATGAAGATTTCATTATAACTTGACATTCTGAGTTGTTTTCATGAAACCTACGCTTCCCCTATAAGAGTTCGACCTACCATTATTAGAAAACGTGTTTTCGTGAAGAAATCATGACAAACTAACACAAAATGAAGATTTCATTATAACTTGACATTCTGAGTTGTTTTCATGAAACCTGCGCTTCCCCTACAAGAGTTCAACCTACCATTATAGGAAAACGTGTTTTCGTGAAGAAATCATGACAAACTAACACAAAATGAAGATTTCATTATAACTTGACATTCTGAGTTGTTTTCATGAAACCTGCGCTTCCCCTATAAGAGTTCAACCTACCATTATAGGAAAACGTGTTTTCGTGAAGAAATCATGACAAACTGACACAAAATGAAGATTTCATTATAACTTGACATTCTGAGTTGTTTTCATGAAACCTGCGCTTCCCCTATAAGAGTTCGAACTACCATTATAGGAAAACGTGTTTTCGTGAAGAAATCATGACAAACTGACACAAAATGAAGATTTCATTATAACTTGACATTCTGAGTTGTTTTCATGAAACCTGCGCTTCCCCTACAAGAGTTCGACCTACCATTATAGGAAAACGTGTTTTCGTGAAGAAATCATGACAAACTAACACAAAATGAAGATTTCATTATAACTTGACATTCTGAGTTGTTTTCATGAAACCTACGCTTCCCCTATAAGAGTTCGACCTACCATTATAGGAAAACGTGTTTTCGTGAAGAAATCATGACAAACTAACACAAAATGAAGATTTCATTATAACTTGACATTCTGAGTTGTTTTCATGAAACCTGCGCTTCCCCTACAAGAGTTCGACCTACCATTATAGGAAAACGTGTTTTCGTGAAGAAATCATGACAAACTAACACGAAATGAAGATTTCATTATAACTTGACATTCTGAGTTGTTTTCATGAAACCTGCGCTTCCCCTATAAGAGTTCGACCTACCATTATAGGAAAACGTGTTTTCGTGAAGAAATCATGACAAACTAACACAAAATGAAGATTTCATTATAACTTGACATTCTGAGTTGTTTTCATGAAACCTGCGCTTCCCCTACAAGAGTTCAACCTACCATTATAGGAAAACGTGTTTTCGTGAAGAAATCATGACAAACTAACACAAAATGAAGATTTCATTATAACTTGACATTCTGAGTTGTTTTCATGAAACCTGCGCTTCCCCTACAAGAGTTCAACCTACCATTATAGGAAAACGTGTTTTCGTGAAGAAATCATGACAAACTAACACAAAATGAAGATTTCATTATAACTTGACATTCTGAGATGTTTTCATGAAACCTGCGCTTCCCCTATAAGAGTTCGAACTACCATTATAGGAAAACGTGTTTTCGTGAAGAAATCATGACAAACTGACACAAAATGAAGATTTCATTATAACTTGACATTCTGAGTTGTTTTCATGAAACCTGCGCTTCCCCTACAAGAGTTCGACCTACCATTATAGGAAAACGTGTTTTCGTGAAGAAATCATGACAAACTGACACAAAATGAAGATTTCATTATAACTTGACATTCTGAGTTGTTTTCATGAAACCTACGCTTCCCCTATAAGAGTTCGACCTACCATTATAGGAAAACGTGTTTTCGTGAAGAAATCATGACAAACTAACACAAAATGAAGATTTCATTATAACTTGACATTCTGAGTTGTTTTCATGAAACCTGCGCTTCCCCTATAGGAGTTCAACCTACCATTATAAGAAAACGTGTTTTCATGAAGAAATCATGACAAACTGACACAAAATGAAGATTTCATTATAACTTGACATTCTGAGTTGTTTTCATGAAACCTGCGCTTCCCCTACAAGAGTTCGACCTACCATTATAGGAAAACGTGTTTTCGTGAAGAAATCATGACAAACTAACACAAAATGAAGATTTCATTATAACTTGACATTCTGAGTTGTTTTCATGAAACCTGCGCTTCCCCTATAAGAGTTCGAACTACCATTATAGGAAAACGTGTTTTCGTGAAGAAATCATGACAAACTGACACAAAATGAAGATTTCATTATAACTTGACATTCTGAGTTGTTTTCATGAAACCTGCGCTTCCCCTACAAGAGTTCGACCTACCATTATAGGAAAACGTGTTTTCGTGAAGAAATCATGACAAACTAACACAAAATGAAGATTTCATTATAACTTGACATTCTGAGTTGTTTTCATGAAACCTACGCTTCCCCTATAAGAGTTCGACCTACCATTATAGGAAAACGTGTTTTCGTGAAGAAATCATGACAAACTAACACAAAATGAAGATTTCATTATAACTTGACATTCTGAGTTGTTTTCATGAAACCTGCGCTTCCCCTACAAGAGTTCAACCTACCATTATAGGAAAACGTGTTTTCGTGAAGAAATCATGACAAACTAACACGAAATGAAGATTTCATTATAACTTGACATTCTGAGTTGTTTTCATGAAACCTGCGCTTCCCCTATAAGAGTTCGACCTACCATTATAGGAAAACGTGTTTTCGTGAAGAAATCATGACAAACTGACACAAAATGAAGATTTCATTATAACTTGACATTCTGAGTTGTTTTCATGAAACCTGCGCTTCCCCTACAAGAGTTCGACCTACCATTATAGGAAAACGTGTTTTCGTGAAGAAATCATGACAAACTAACACAAAATGAAGATTTCATTATAACTTGACATTCTGAGTTGTTTTCATGAAACCTACGCTTCCCCTATAAGAGTTCGACCTACCATTATTAGAAAACGTGTTTTCGTGAAGAAATCATGACAAACTAACACAAAATGAAGATTTCATTATAACTTGACATTCTGAGTTGTTTTCATGAAACCTGCGCTTCCCCTACAAGAGTTCAACCTACCATTATAAGAAAACGTGTTTTCGTGAAGAAATCATGACAAACTGACACAAAATGAAGATTTCATTATAACTTGACATTCTGAGTTGTTTTCATGAAACCTGCGCTTCCCCTACAAGAGTTCGACCTACCATTATAGGAAAACGTGTTTTCGTGAAGAAATCATGACAAACTAACACAAAATGAAGATTTCATTATAACTTGACATTCTGAGTTGTTTTCATGAAACCTACGCTTCCCCTATAAGAGTTCAACCTACCATTATAGGAAAACGTGTTTTCGTGAAGAAATCATGACAAACTAACACAAAATGAAGATTTCATTATAACTTGACATTCTGAGTTGTTTTCATGAAACCTGCGCTTCCCCTCAAGAGTTCAACCTACCATTATAGGAAAACGTGTTTTCGTGAAGAAATCATGACAAACTAACACAAAATGAAGATTTCATTATAACTTGACATTCTGAGTTGTTTTCATGAAACCTGCGCTTCCCCTATAAGACTTCGACCTACCATTATAGGAAAACGTGTTTTCGTGAAGAATTCATGACAAACTGACACAAAATGAAGATTTCATTATAACTTGACATTCTGAGTTGTTTTCATGAAACCTGCGCTTCCCCTACAAGAGTTCGACCTACCATTATAGGAAAACGTGTTTTCGTGAAGAAATCATGACAAACTAACACAAAATGAAGATTTCATTATAACTTGACATTCTGAGTTGTTTTCATGAAACCTGCGCTTCCCCTATAAGAGTTCAACCTACCATTATAAGAAAACGTGTTTTCGTGAAGAAATCATGACAAACTAACACAAAATGAAGATTTCATTATAACTTGACATTCTGAGTTGTTTTCATGAAACCTGCGCTTCCCCTATAAGAGTTCAACCTACCATTATAAGAAAACGTGTTTTCATGAAGAAATCATGACAAACTGACACAAAATGAAGATTTCATTATAACTTGACATTCTGAGTTGTTTTCATGAAACCTGCGCTTCCCCTACAAGAGTTCAACCTACCATTATAGGAAAACGTGTTTTCGTGAAGAAATCATGACAAACTAACACAAAATGAAGATTTCATTATAACTTGACATTCTGAGTTGTTTTCATGAAACCTGCGCTTCCCCTATAAGAGTTCGAACTACCATTATAGGAAAACGTGTTTTCGTGAAGAAATCATGACAAACTGACACAAAATGAAGATTTCATTATAACTTGACATTCTGAGTTGTTTTCATGAAACCTGCGCTTCCCCTACAAGAGTTCGACCTACCATTATAGGAAAACGTGTTTTCGTGAAGAAATCATGACAAACTAACACAAAATGAAGATTTCATTATAACTTGACATTCTGAGTTGTTTTCATGAAACCTACGCTTCCCCTATAAGAGTTCGACCTACCATTATAGGAAAACGTGTTTTCGTGAAGAAATCATGACAAACTAACACAAAATGAAGATTTCATTATAACTTGACATTCTGAGTTGTTTTCATGAAACCTGCGCTTCCCCTACAAGAGTTCAACCTACCATTATAGGAAAACGTGTTTTCGTGAAGAAATCATGACAAACTAACACGAAATGAAGATTTCATTATAACTTGACATTCTGAGTTGTTTTCATGAAACCTGCGCTTCCCCTACAAGAGTTCGACCTACCATTATAGGAAAACGTGTTTTCGTGAAGAAATCATGACAAACTGACACAAAATGAAGATTTCATTATAACTTGACATTCTGAGTTGTTTTCATGAAACCTGCGCTTCCCCTATAAGAGTTCAACCTACCATTATAAGAAAACGTGTTTTCGTGAAGAAATCATGACAAACTGACACAAAATGAAGATTTCATTATAACTTGACATTCTGAGTTGTTTTCATGAAACCTGCGCTTCCCCTACAAGAGTTCGACCTACCATTATAGGAAAACGTGTTTTCGTGAAGAAATCATGACAAACTAACACAAAATGAAGATTTCATTATAACTTGACATTCTGAGTTGTTTTCATGAAACCTACGCTTCCCCTATAAGAGTTCAACCTACCATTATAGGAAAACGTGTTTTCGTGAAGAAATCATGACAAACTAACACAAAATGAAGATTTCATTATAACTTGACATTCTGAGTTGTTTTCATGAAACCTGCGCTTCCCCTACAAGAGTTCAACCTACCATTATAGGAAAACGTGTTTTCGTGAAGAAATCATGACAAACTAACACAAAATGAAGATTTCATTATAACTTGACATTCTGAGTTGTTTTCATGAAACCTGCGCTTCCCCTACAAGAGTTCAACCTACCATTATAGGAAAACGTGTTTTCGTGAAGAAATCATGACAAACTAACACAAAATGAAGATTTCATTATAACTTGACATTCTGAGTTGTTTTCATGAAACCTGCGCTTCCCCTATAAGAGTTCGACCTACCATTATAGGAAAACGTGTTTTCGTGAAGAATTCAAGACAAACTGACACAAAATGAAGATTTCATTATAACTTGACATTCTGAGTTGTTTTCATGAAACCTGCGCTTCCCCTACAAGAGTTCGACCTACCATTATAGGAAAACGTGTTTTCGTGAAGAAATCATGACAAACTGACACAAAATGAAGATTTCATTATAACTTGACATTCTGAGTTGTTTTCATGAAACCTGCGCTTCCCCTACAAGAGTTCGACCTACCATTATAGGAAAACGTGTTTTCGTGAAGAAATCATGACAAACTAACACAAAATGAAGATTTCATTATAACTTAACATTCTGAGTTGTTTTCATGAAACCTACGCTTCCCCTATAAGAGTTCGACCTACCATTATTAGAAAACGTGTTTTCGTGAAGAAATCATGACAAACTAACACAAAATGAAGATTTCATTATAACTTGACATTCTGAGTTGTTTTCATGAAACCTGCGCTTCCCCTACAAGAGTTCAACCTACCATTATAGGAAAACGTGTTTTCGTGAAGAAATCATGACAAACTAACACAAAATGAAGATTTCATTATAACTTGACATTCTGAGTTGTTTTCATGAAACCTGCGCTTCCCCTATAAGAGTTCAACCTACCATTATAGGAAAACGTGTTTTCGTGAAGAAATCATGACAAACTGACACAAAATGAAGATTTCATTATAACTTGACATTCTGAGTTGTTTTCATAAAACCTGCGCTTCCCCTACAAGAGTTCAACCTACCATTATAGGAAAACGTGTTTTCGTGAAGAAATCATGACAAACTAACACAAAATGAAGATTTCATTATAACTTGACATTCTGAGTTGTTTTCATGAAACCTGCGCTTCCCCTATAAGAGTTCGAACTACCATTATAGGAAAACGTGTTTTCGTGAAGAAATCATGACAAACTGACACAAAATGAAGATTTCATTATAACTTGACATTCTGAGTGGTTTTCATGAAACCTGCGCTTCCCCTACAAGAGTTCGACCTACCATTATAGGAAAACGTGTTTTCGTGAAGAAATCATGACAAACTAACACAAAATGAAGATTTCATTATAACTTGACATTCTGAGTTGTTTTCATGAAACCTACGCTTCCCCTATAAGAGTTCGACCTACCATTATAGGAAAACGTGTTTTCGTGAAGAAATCATGACAAACTAACACAAAATGAAGATTTCATTATAACTTGACATTCTGAGTTGTTTTCATGAAACCTGCGCTTCCCCTATAAGAGTTCAACCTACCATTATAAGAAAACGTGTTTTCGTGAAGAAATCATGACAAACTAACACAAAATGAAGATTTCATTATAACTTGACATTCTGAGTTGTTTTCATGAAACCTGCGCTTCCCCTATAAGAGTTCGACCTACCATTATAGGAAAACGTGTTTTCGTGAAGAAATCATGACAAACTGACACAAAATGAAGATTTCATTATAACTTGACATTCTGAGTTGTTTTCATGAAACCTGCGCTTCCCCTACAAGAGTTCGACCTACCATTATAGGAAAACGTGTTTTCGTGAAGAAATCATGACAAACTAACACAAAATGAAGATTTCATTACAACTTGACATTCTGAGTTGTTTTCATGAAACCTACGCTTCCCCTATAAGAGTTCGACCTACCATTATTAGAAAACGTGTTTTCGTGAAGAAATCATGACAAACTAACACAAAATGAAGATTTCATTATAACTTGACATTCTGAGTTGTTTTCATGAAACCTGCGCTTCCCCTACAAGAGTTCAACCTACCATTATAGGAAAACGTGTTTTCGTGAAGAAATCATGACAAACTAACACAAAATGAAGATTTCATTATAACTTGACATTCTGAGTTGTTTTCATGAACCCTGCGCTTCCCCTATAAGAGTTCAACCTACCATTATAGGAAAACGTGTTTTCGTGAAGAAATCATGACAAACTGACACAAAATGAAGATTTCATTATAACTTGACATTCTGAGTTGTTTTCATGAAACCTGCGCTTCCCCTACAAGAGTTCAACCTACCATTATAGGAAAACGTGTTTTCGTGAAGAAATCATGACAAACTAACACAAAATGAAGATTTCATTATAACTTGACATTCTGAGTTGTTTTCATGAAACCTGCGCTTCCCCTATAAGAGTTCGAACTACCATTATAGGAAAACGTGTTTTCGTGAAGAAATCATGACAAACTGACACAAAATGAAGATTTCATTATAACTTGACATTCTGAGTTGTTTTCATGAAACCTGCGCTTCCCCTACAAGAGTTCGACCTACCATTATAGGAAAACGTGTTTTCGTGAAGAAATCATGACAAACTAACACAAAATGAAGATTTCATTATAACTTGACATTCTGAGTTGTTTTCATGAAACCTACGCTTCCCCTATAAGAGTTCGACCTACCATTATAGGAAAACGTGTTTTCGTGAAGAAATCATGACAAACTGACACAAAATGAAGATTTCATTATAACTTGACATTCTGAGTTGTTTTCATGAAACCTGCGCTTCCCCTACAAGAGTTCAACCTACCATTATAGGAAAACGTGTTTTCGTGAAGAAATCATGACAAACTAACACAAAATGAAGATTTCATTATAACTTGACATTCTGAGTTGTTTTCATGAAACCTGCGCTTCCCCTATAAGAGTTCGAACTACCATTATAGGAAAACGTGTTTTCGTGAAGAAATCATGACAAACTGACACAAAATGAAGATTTCATTATAACTTGACATTCTGAGTTGTTTTCATGAAACCTGCGCTTCCCCTACAAGAGTTCGACCTACCATTATAGGAAAACGTGTTTTCGTGAAGAAATCATGACAAACTAACACAAAATGAAGATTTCATTATAACTTGACATTCTGAGTTGTTTTCATGAAACCTACGCTTCCCCTACAAGAGTTCGACCTACCATTATAGGAAAACGTGTTTTCGTGAAGAAATCATGACAAACTAACACAAAATGAAGATTTCATTATAACTTGACATTCTGAGTTGTTTTCATGAAACCTACGCTTCCCCTATAAGAGTTCGACCTACCATTATAGGAAAACGTGTTTTCGTGAAGAAATCATGACAAACTAACACAAAATGAAGATTTCATTATAACTTGACATTCTGAGTTGTTTTCATGAAACCTGCGCTTCCCCTACAAGAGTTCGACCTACCATTATAGGAAAACGTGTTTTCGTGAAGAAATCATGACAAACTAACACAAAATGAAGATTTCATTATAACTTGACATTCTGAGTTGTTTTCATGAAACCTACGCTTCCCCTATAAGAGTTCGACCTACCATTATAGGAAAACGTGTTTTCGTGAAGAAATCATGACAAACTAACACAAAATGAAGATTTCATTATAACTTGACATTCTGAGTTGTTTTCATGAAACCTGCGCTTCCCCTATAAGAGTTCAACCTACCATTATAAGAAAACGTGTTTTCGTGAAGAAATCATGACAAACTAACACAAAATGAAGATTTCATTATAACTTGACATTCTGAGTTGTTTTCATGAAACCTGCGCTTCCCCTATAAGAGTTCGACCTACCATTATAGGAAAACGTGTTTTCGTGAAGAAATCATGACAAACTGACACAAAATGAAGATTTCATTATAACTTGACATTCTGAGTTGTTTTCATGAAACCTGCGCTTCCCCTACAAGAGTTCGACCTACCATTATAGGAAAACGTGTTTTCGTGAAGAAATCATGACAAACTAACACAAAATGAAGATTTCATTACAACTTGACATTCTGAGTTGTTTTCATGAAACCTACGCTTCCCCTATAAGAGTTCGACCTACCATTATTAGAAAACGTGTTTTCGTGAAGAAATCATGACAAACTAACACAAAATGAAGATTTCATTATAACTTGACATTCTGAGTTGTTTTCATGAAACCTGCGCTTCCCCTACAAGAGTTCAACCTACCATTATAGGAAAACGTGTTTTCGTGAAGAAATCATGACAAACTAACACAAAATGAAGATTTCATTATAACTTGACATTCTGAGTTGTTTTCATGAACCCTGCGCTTCCCCTATAAGAGTTCAACCTACCATTATAGGAAAACGTGTTTTCGTGAAGAAATCATGACAAACTGACACAAAATGAAGATTTCATTATAACTTGACATTCTGAGTTGTTTTCATGAAACCTGCGCTTCCCCTACAAGAGTTCAACCTACCATTATAGGAAAACGTGTTTTCGTGAAGAAATCATGACAAACTAACACAAAATGAAGATTTCATTATAACTTGACATTCTGAGTTGTTTTCATGAAACCTGCGCTTCCCCTATAAGAGTTCGAACTACCATTATAGGAAAACGTGTTTTCGTGAAGAAATCATGACAAACTGACACAAAATGAAGATTTCATTATAACTTGACATTCTGAGTTGTTTTCATGAAACCTGCGCTTCCCCTACAAGAGTTCGACCTACCATTATAGGAAAACGTGTTTTCGTGAAGAAATCATGACAAACTAACACAAAATGAAGATTTCATTATAACTTGACATTCTGAGTTGTTTTCATGAAACCTACGCTTCCCCTATAAGAGTTCGACCTACCATTATAGGAAAACGTGTTTTCGTGAAGAAATCATGACAATCTAACGCAAAATGAAGATTTCATTATAACTTGACATTCTGAGTTGTTTTCATGAAACCTGCGCTTCCCCTACAAGAGTTCAACCTACCATTATAGGAAAACGTGTTTTCGTGAAGAAATCATGACAAACTAACACGAAATGAAGATTTCATTATAACTTGACATTCTGAGTTGTTTTCATGAAACCTGCGCTTCCCCTATAAGAGTTCAACCGACCATTATAGGAAAACGTGTTTTCGTGAAGAAATCATGACAAACTAACACAAAATGAAGATTTCATTATAACTTGACATTCTGAGTTGTTTTCATGAAACCTGCGCTTCCCCTACAAGAGTTCAACCTACCATTATAGGAAAACGTGTTTTCGTGAAGAAATCATGACAAACTAACACAAAATGAAGATTTCATTATAACTTGACATTCTGAGTTGTTTTCATGAAACCTGCGCTTCCCCTATAAGAGTTCAACCTACCATTATAGGAAAACGTGTTTTCGTGAAGAAATCATGACAAACTGACACAAAATGAAGATTTCATTATAACTTGACATTCTGAGTTGTTTTCATGAAACCTGCGCTTCCCCTACAAGAGTTCAACCTACCATTATAGGAAAACGTGTTTTCGTGAAGAAATCATGACAAACTAACACAAAATGAAGATTTCATTATAACTTGACATTCTGAGTTGTTTTCATGAAACCTGCGCTTCCCCTATAAGAGTTCGAACTACCATTATAGGAAAATGTGTTTTCGTGAAGAAATCATGACAAACTGACACAAAATGAAGATTTCATTATAACTTGACATTCTGAGTTGTTTTCATGAAACCTGCGCTTCCCCTACAAGAGTTCGACCTACCATTATAGGAAAACGTGTTTTCGTGAAGAAATCATGACAAACTAACACAAAATGAAGATTTCATTATAACTTGACATTCTGAGTTGTTTTCATGAAACCTGCGCTTCCCCTATAAGAGTTCAACCTACCATTATAGGAAAACGTGTTTTCGTGAAGAAATCATGACAAACTAACACAAAATGAAGATTTCATTATAACTTGACATTCTGAGTTGTTTTTATGAAACCTGCGCTTCCCCTACAAGAGTTCAACCTACCATTATAGGAAAACGTGTTTTCGTGAAGAAATCATGACAAACTAACACAAAATGAAGATTTCATTATAACTTGACATTCTGAGTTGTTTTCATGAAACCTGCGCTTCCCCTATAAGAGTTCGACCTACCATTATAGGAAAACGTGTTTTCGTGAAGAAATCATGACAAACTAACACAAAATGAAGATTTCATTATAACTTGACATTCTGAGTTGTTTTCATGAAACCTGCGCTTCCCCTATAAGAGTTCAACCTACCATTATAAGAAAACGTGTTTTCATGAAGAAATCATGACAAACTGACACAAAATGAAGATTTCATTATAACTTGACATTCTGAGTTGTTTTCATGAAACCTGCGCTTCCCCTACAAGAGTTCAAGCTACCATTATAGGAAAACGTGTTTCCGTGAAGAAATCATGACAAACTAACACGAAATGAAGATTTCATTATAACTTGACATTCTGAGTTGTTTTCATGAAACCTGCGCTTCCCCTATAAGAGTTCGACCTACCATTATAGGAAAACGTGTTTTCGTGAAGAAATCATGACAAACTGACACAAAATGAAGATTTCATTATAACTTGACATTCTGAGTTGTTTTCATGAAACCTGCGCTTCCCCTACAAGAGTTCGACCTACCATTATAGGAAAACGTGTTTTCGTGAAGAAATCATGACAAACTAACACAAAATGAAGATTTCATTATAACTTGACATTCTGAGTTGTTTTCATGAAACCTACGCTTCCCCTATAAGAGTTCGACCTACCATTATTAGAAAACGTGTTTTCGTGAAGAAATCATGACAAACTAACACAAAATGAAGATTTCATTATAACTTGACATTCTGAGTTGTTTTCATGAAACCTGCGCTTCCCCTATAAGAGTTCAACCTACCATTATAAGAAAACGTGTTTTCGTGAAGAAATCATGACAAACTGACACAAAATGAAGATTTCATTATAACTTGACATTCTGAGTTGTTTTCATGAAACCTGCGCTTCCCCTACAAGAGTTCAACCTACCATTATAGGAAAACGTGTTTTCGTTAAGAAATCATGACAAACTAACACAAAATGAAGATTTCATTATAACTTGACATTCTGAGTTGTTTTCATGAAACCTGCGCTTCCCCTACAAGAGTTCGACCTACCATTATAGGAAAACGTGTTTTCGTGAAGAAATCATGACAAACTAACACAAAATGAAGATTTCATTATAACTTGACATTCTGAGTTGTTTTCATGAAACCTGCGCTTCCCCTATAAGAGTTCAACCTACCATTATAGGAAAACGTGTTTTCGTGAAGAAATCATGACAAACTAACGCAAAATGAAGATTTCATTATAACTTGACATTCTGAGTTGTTTTCATGAAACCTGCGCTTCCCCTACAAGAGTTCAACCTACCATTATAGGAAAACGTGTTTTCGTGAAGAAATCATGACAAACTAACACGAAATGAAGATTTCATTATAACTTGACATTCTGAGTTGTTTTCATGAAACCTGCGCTTCCCCTATAAGAGTTCAACCGACCATTATAGGAAAACGTGTTTTCGTGAAGAAATCATGACAAACTAACACAAAATGAAGATTTCATTATAACTTGACATTCTGAGTTGTTTTCATGAAACCTGCGCTTCCCCTACAAGAGTTCAACCTACCATTATAGGAAAACGTGTTTTCGTGAAGAAATCATGACAAACTAACACAAAATGAAGATTTCATTATAACTTGACATTCTGAGTTGTTTTCATGAAACCTGCGCTTCCCCTATAAGAGTTCAACCTACCATTATAGGAAAACGTGTTTTCGTGAAGAAATCATGACAAACTGACACAAAATGAAGATTTCATTATAACTTGACATTCTGAGTTGTTTTCATGAAACCTGCGCTTCCCCTACAAGAGTTCAACCTACCATTATAGGAAAACGTGTTTTCGTGAAGAAATCATGACAAACTAACACAAAATGAAGATTTCATTATAACTTGACATTCTGAGTTGTTTTCATGAAACCTGCGCTTCCCCTATAAGAGTTCGAACTACCATTATAGGAAAATGTGTTTTCGTGAAGAAATCATGACAAACTGACACAAAATGAAGATTTCATTATAACTTGACATTCTGAGTTGTTTTCATGAAACCTGCGCTTCCCCTACAAGAGTTCGACCTACCATTATAGGAAAACGTGTTTTCGTGAAGAAATCATGACAAACTAACACAAAATGAAGATTTCATTATAACTTGACATTCTGAGTTGTTTTCATGAAACCTACGCTTCCCCTATAAGAGTTCGACCTACCATTATAGGAAAACGTGTTTTCGTGAAGAAATCATGACAAACTAACACAAAATGAAGATTTCATTATAACTTGACATTCTGAGTTGTTTTCATGAAACCTGCGCTTCCCCTATAAGAGTTCAACCTACCATTATAAGAAAACGTGTTTTCATGAAGAAATCATGACAAACTGACACAAAATGAAGATTTCATTATAACTTGACATTCTGAGTTGTTTTCATGAAACCTGCGCTTCCCCTACAAGAGTTCAAGCTACCATTATAGGAAAACGTGTTTTCGTGAAGAAATCATGACAAACTAACACGAAATGAAGATTTCATTATAACTTGACATTCTGAGTTGTTTTCATGAAACCTGCGCTTCCCCTATAAGAGTTCGACCTACCATTATAGGAAAACGTGTTTTCGTGAAGAAATCATGACAAACTGACACAAAATGAAGATTTCATTATAACTTGACATTCTGAGTTGTTTTCATGAAACCTGCGCTTCCCCTACAAGAGTTCGACCTACCATTATAGGAAAACGTGTTTTCGTGAAGAAATCATGACAAACTAACACAAAATGAAGATTTCATTATAACTTGACATTCTGAGTTGTTTTCATGAAACCTACGCTTCCCCTATAAGAGTTCGACCTACCATTATTAGAAAACGTGTTTTCGTGAAGAAATCATGACAAACTAACACGAAATGAAGATTTCATTATAACTTGACATTCTGAGTTGTTTTCATAAAACCTGCGCTTCCCCTATAAGAGTTCAACCTACCATTATAAGAAAACGTGTTTTCGTGAAGAAATCATGACAAACTGACACAAAATGAAGATTTCATTATAACTTGACATTCTGAGTTGTTTTCATGAAACCTGCGCTTCCCCTACAAGAGTTCGACCTACCATTATAGGAAAACGTGTTTTCGTGAAGAAATCATGACAAACTAACACAAAATGAAGATTTCATTATAACTTGACATTCTGAGTTGTTTTCATGAAACCTGCGCTTCCCCTACAAGAGTTCGACCTACCATTATAGGAAAACGTGTTTTCGTGAAGAAATCATGACAAACTAACACAAAATGAAGATTTCATTATAACTTGACATTCTGAGTTGTTTTCATGAAACCTGCGCTTCCCCTATAAGAGTTCAACCTACCATTATAGGAAAACGTGTTTTCGTGAAGAAATCATGACAAACTAACGCAAAATGAAGATTTCATTATAACTTGACATTCTGAGTTGTTTTCATGAAACCTGCGCTTCCCCTACAAGAGTTCAACCTACCATTATAGGAAAACGTGTTTTCGTGAAGAAATCATGACAAACTAACACGAAATGAAGATTTCATTATAACTTGACATTCTGAGTTGTTTTCATGAAACCTGCGCTTCCCCTATAAGAGTTCAACCGACCATTATAGGAAAACGTGTTTTCGTGAAGAAATCATGACAAACTGACACAAAATGAAGATTTCATTATAACTTGACATTCTGAGTTGTTTTCATGAAACCTGCGCTTCCCCTACAAGAGTTCAACCTACCATTATAGGAAAACGTGTTTTCGTGAAGAAATCATGACAAACTAACACAAAATGAAGATTTCATTATAACTTGACATTCTGAGTTGTTTTCATGAAACCTGCGCTTCCCCTATAAGAGTTCGAACTACCATTATAGGAAAATGTGTTTTCGTGAAGAAATCATGACAAACTGACACAAAATGAAGATTTCATTATAACTTGACATTCTGAGTTGTTTTCATGAAACCTGCGCTTCCCCTACAAGAGTTCGACCTACCATTATAGGAAAACGTGTTTTCGTGAAGAAATCATGACAAACTAACACAAAATGAAGATTTCATTATAACTTGACATTCTGAGTTGTTTTCATGAAACCTACGCTTCCCCTATAAGAGTTCGACCTACCATTATTAGAAAACGTGTTTTCGTGAAGAAATCATGACAAACTAACACGAAATGAAGATTTCATTATAACTTGACATTCTGAGTTGTTTTCATAAAACCTGCGCTTCCCCTATAAGAGTTCGACCTACCATTATAAGAAAACGTGTTTTCGTGAAGAAATCATGACAAACTGACACAAAATGAAGATTTCATTATAACTTGACATTCTGAGTTGTTTTCATGAAACCTGCGCTTCCCCTACAAGAGTTCGACCTACCATTATAGGAAAACGTGTTTTCGTGAAGAAATCATGACAAACTAACACAAAATGAAGATTTCATTATAACTTGACATTCTGAGTTGTTTTCATGAAACCTGCGCTTCCCCTATAAGAGTTCAACCTACCATTATAGGAAAACGTGTTTTCGTGAAGAAATCATGACAAACTAACGCAAAATGAAGATTTCATTATAACTTGACATTCTGAGTTGTTTTCATGAAACCTGCGCTTCCCCTACAAGAGTTCAACCTACCATTATAGGAAAACGTGTTTTCGTGAAGAAATCATGACAAACTAACACGAAATGAAGATTTCATTATAACTTGACATTCTGAGTTGTTTTCATGAAACCTGCGCTTCCCCTATAAGAGTTCAACCGACCATTATAGGAAAACGTGTTTTCGTGAAGAAATCATGACAAACTAACACAAAATGAAGATTTCATTATAACTTGACATTCTGAGTTGTTTTCATGAAACCTGCGCTTCCCCTACAAGAGTTCAACCTACCATTATAGGAAAACGTGTTTTCGTGAAGAAATCATGACAAACTAACACAAAATGAAGATTTCATTATAACTTGACATTCTGAGTTGTTTTCATGAAACCTGCGCTTCCCCTATAAGAGTTCAACCTACCATTATAGGAAAACGTGTTTTCGTGAAGAAATCATGACAAACTGACACAAAATGAAGATTTCATTATAACTTGACATTCTGAGTTGTTTTCATGAAACCTGCGCTTCCCCTACAAGAGTTCAACCTACCATTATAGGAAAACGTGTTTTCGTGAAGAAATCATGACAAACTAACACAAAATGAAGATTTCATTATAACTTGACATTCTGAGTTGTTTTCATGAAACCTGCGCTTCCCCTATAAGAGTTCGAACTACCATTATAGGAAAATGTGTTTTCGTGAAGAAATCATGACAAACTGACACAAAATGAAGATTTCATTATAACTTGACATTCTGAGTTGTTTTCATGAAACCTGCGCTTCCCCTATAAGAGTTCGACCTACCATTATAGGAAAACGTGTTTTCGTGAAGAAATCATGACAAACTAACACAAAATGAAGATTTCATTATAACTTGACATTCTGAGTTGTTTTCATGAAACCTGCGCTTCCCCTATAAGAGTTCAACCTACCATTATAAGAAAACGTGTTTTCATGAAGAAATCATGACAAACTGACACAAAATGAAGATTTCATTATAACTTGACATTCTGAGTTGTTTTCATGAAACCTGCGCTTCCCCTACAAGAGTTCAAGCTACCATTATAGGAAAACGTGTTTCCGTGAAGAAATCATGACAAACTAACACGAAATGAAGATTTCATTATAACTTGACATTCTGAGTTGTTTTCATGAAACCTGCGCTTCCCCTATAAGAGTTCGACCTACCATTATAGGAAAACGTGTTTTCGTGAAGAAATCATGACAAACTGACACAAAATGAAGATTTCATTATAACTTGACATTCTGAGTTGTTTTCATGAAACCTGCGCTTCCCCTACAAGAGTTCGACCTACCATTATAGGAAAACGTGTTTTCGTGAAGAAATCATGACAAACTAACACAAAATGAAGATTTCATTATAACTTGACATTCTGAGTTGTTTTCATGAAACCTACGCTTCCCCTATAAGAGTTCGACCTACCATTATTAGAAAACGTGTTTTCGTGAAGAAATCATGACAAACTAACACAAAATGAAGATTTCATTATAACTTGACATTCTGAGTTGTTTTCATGAAACCTGCGCTTCCCCTATAAGAGTTCAACCTACCATTATAAGAAAACGTGTTTTCGTGAAGAAATCATGACAAACTGACACAAAATGAAGATTTCATTATAACTTGACATTCTGAGTTGTTTTCATGAAACCTGCGCTTCCCCTACAAGAGTTCAACCTACCATTATAGGAAAACGTGTTTTCGTTAAGAAATCATGACAAACTAACACAAAATGAAGATTTCATTATAACTTGACATTCTGAGTTGTTTTCATGAAACCTGCGCTTCCCCTACAAGAGTTCGACCTACCATTATAGGAAAACGTGTTTTCGTGAAGAAATCATGACAAACTAACACAAAATGAAGATTTCATTATAACTTGACATTCTGAGTTGTTTTCATGAAACCTGCGCTTCCCCTATAAGAGTTCAACCTACCATTATAGGAAAACGTGTTTTCGTGAAGAAATCATGACAAACTAACGCAAAATGAAGATTTCATTATAACTTGACATTCTGAGTTGTTTTCATGAAACCTGCGCTTCCCCTACAAGAGTTCAACCTACCATTATAGGAAAACGTGTTTTCGTGAAGAAATCATGACAAACTAACACGAAATGAAGATTTCATTATAACTTGACATTCTGAGTTGTTT
Organism: Paramormyrops kingsleyae; assembly: GCF_048594095.1. Lineage (NCBI taxonomy): Eukaryota > Metazoa > Chordata > Actinopteri > Osteoglossiformes > Mormyridae > Paramormyrops > Paramormyrops kingsleyae. The sequence goes on from NW_027326011.1 coordinate 73,490, forward strand.
TCATGAAACCTGCGCTTCCCCTATAAGAGTTCAACCGACCATTATAGGAAAACGTGTTTTCGTGAAGAAATCATGACAAACTAACACAAAATGAAGATTTCATTATAACTTGACATTCTGAGTTGTTTTCATGAAACCTGCGCTTCCCCTACAAGAGTTCAACCTACCATTATAGGAAAACGTGTTTTCGTGAAGAAATCATGACAAACTAACACAAAATGAAGATTTCATTATAACTTGACATTCTGAGTTGTTTTCATGAAACCTGCGCTTCCCCTATAAGAGTTCAACCTACCATTATAGGAAAACGTGTTTTCGTGAAGAAATCATGACAAACTGACACAAAATGAAGATTTCATTATAACTTGACATTCTGAGTTGTTTTCATGAAACCTGCGCTTCCCCTACAAGAGTTCAACCTACCATTATAGGAAAACGTGTTTTCGTGAAGAAATCATGACAAACTAACACAAAATGAAGATTTCATTATAACTTGACATTCTGAGTTGTTTTCATGAAACCTGCGCTTCCCCTATAAGAGTTCGAACTACCATTATAGGAAAATGTGTTTTCGTGAAGAAATCATGACAAACTGACACAAAATGAAGATTTCATTATAACTTGACATTCTGAGTTGTTTTCATGAAACCTGCGCTTCCCCTACAAGAGTTCGACCTACCATTATAGGAAAACGTGTTTTCGTGAAGAAATCATGACAAACTAACACAAAATGAAGATTTCATTATAACTTGACATTCTGAGTTGTTTTCATGAAACCTACGCTTCCCCTATAAGAGTTCGACCTACCATTATAGGAAAACGTGTTTTCGTGAAGAAATCATGACAAACTAACACAAAATGAAGATTTCATTATAACTTGACATTCTGAGTTGTTTTCATGAAACCTGCGCTTCCCCTATAAGAGTTCAACCTACCATTATAAGAAAACGTGTTTTCATGAAGAAATCATGACAAACTGACACAAAATGAAGATTTCATTATAACTTGACATTCTGAGTTGTTTTCATGAAACCTGCGCTTCCCCTACAAGAGTTCAAGCTACCATTATAGGAAAACGTGTTTTCGTGAAGAAATCATGACAAACTAACACGAAATGAAGATTTCATTATAACTTGACATTCTGAGTTGTTTTCATGAAACCTGCGCTTCCCCTATAAGAGTTCGACCTACCATTATAGGAAAACGTGTTTTCGTGAAGAAATCATGACAAACTGACACAAAATGAAGATTTCATTATAACTTGACATTCTGAGTTGTTTTCATGAAACCTGCGCTTCCCCTACAAGAGTTCGACCTACCATTATAGGAAAACGTGTTTTCGTGAAGAAATCATGACAAACTAACACAAAATGAAGATTTCATTATAACTTGACATTCTGAGTTGTTTTCATGAAACCTACGCTTCCCCTATAAGAGTTCGACCTACCATTATTAGAAAACGTGTTTTCGTGAAGAAATCATGACAAACTAACACGAAATGAAGATTTCATTATAACTTGACATTCTGAGTTGTTTTCATAAAACCTGCGCTTCCCCTATAAGAGTTCAACCTACCATTATAAGAAAACGTGTTTTCGTGAAGAAATCATGACAAACTGACACAAAATGAAGATTTCATTATAACTTGACATTCTGAGTTGTTTTCATGAAACCTGCGCTTCCCCTACAAGAGTTCGACCTACCATTATAGGAAAACGTGTTTTCGTGAAGAAATCATGACAAACTAACACAAAATGAAGATTTCATTATAACTTGACATTCTGAGTTGTTTTCATGAAACCTGCGCTTCCCCTACAAGAGTTCGACCTACCATTATAGGAAAACGTGTTTTCGTGAAGAAATCATGACAAACTAACACAAAATGAAGATTTCATTATAACTTGACATTCTGAGTTGTTTTCATGAAACCTGCGCTTCCCCTATAAGAGTTCAACCTACCATTATAGGAAAACGTGTTTTCGTGAAGAAATCATGACAAACTAACGCAAAATGAAGATTTCATTATAACTTGACATTCTGAGTTGTTTTCATGAAACCTGCGCTTCCCCTACAAGAGTTCAACCTACCATTATAGGAAAACGTGTTTTCGTGAAGAAATCATGACAAACTAACACGAAATGAAGATTTCATTATAACTTGACATTCTGAGTTGTTTTCATGAAACCTGCGCTTCCCCTATAAGAGTTCAACCGACCATTATAGGAAAACGTGTTTTCGTGAAGAAATCATGACAAACTAACACAAAATGAAGATTTCATTATAACTTGACATTCTGAGTTGTTTTCATGAAACCTGCGCTTCCCCTACAAGAGTTCAACCTACCATTATAGGAAAACGTGTTTTCGTGAAGAAATCATGACAAACTAACACAAAATGAAGATTTCATTATAACTTGACATTCTGAGTTGTTTTCATGAAACCTGCGCTTCCCCTATAAGAGTTCAACCTACCATTATAGGAAAACGTGTTTTCGTGAAGAAATCATGACAAACTGACACAAAATGAAGATTTCATTATAACTTGACATTCTGAGTTGTTTTCATGAAACCTGCGCTTCCCCTACAAGAGTTCAACCTACCATTATAGGAAAACGTGTTTTCGTGAAGAAATCATGACAAACTAACACAAAATGAAGATTTCATTATAACTTGACATTCTGAGTTGTTTTCATGAAACCTGCGCTTCCCCTATAAGAGTTCGAACTACCATTATAGGAAAATGTGTTTTCGTGAAGAAATCATGACAAACTGACACAAAATGAAGATTTCATTATAACTTGACATTCTGAGTTGTTTTCATGAAACCTGCGCTTCCCCTACAAGAGTTCGACCTACCATTATAGGAAAACGTGTTTTCGTGAAGAAATCATGACAAACTAACACAAAATGAAGATTTCATTATAACTTGACATTCTGAGTTGTTTTCATGAAACCTGCGCTTCCCCTATAAGAGTTCAACCTACCATTATAGGAAAACGTGTTTTCGTGAAGAAATCATGACAAACTAACACAAAATGAAGATTTCATTATAACTTGACATTCTGAGTTGTTTTCATGAAACCTGCGCTTCCCCTACAAGAGTTCAACCTACCATTATAGGAAAACGTGTTTTCGTGAAGAAATCATGACAAACTAACACAAAATGAAGATTTCATTATAACTTGACATTCTGAGTTGTTTTCATGAAACCTGCGCTTCCCCTATAAGAGTTCGACCTACCATTATAGGAAAACGTGTTTTCGTGAAGAAATCATGACAAACTAACACAAAATGAAGATTTCATTATAACTTGACATTCTGAGTTGTTTTCATGAAACCTGCGCTTCCCCTATAAGAGTTCAACCTACCATTATAAGAAAACGTGTTTTCATGAAGAAATCATGACAAACTGACACAAAATGAAGATTTCATTATAACTTGACATTCTGAGTTGTTTTCATGAAACCTGCGCTTCCCCTACAAGAGTTCAAGCTACCATTATAGGAAAACGTGTTTCCGTGAAGAAATCATGACAAACTAACACGAAATGAAGATTTCATTATAACTTGACATTCTGAGTTGTTTTCATGAAACCTGCGCTTCCCCTATAAGAGTTCGACCTACCATTATAGGAAAACGTGTTTTCGTGAAGAAATCATGACAAACTGACACAAAATGAAGATTTCATTATAACTTGACATTCTGAGTTGTTTTCATGAAACCTGCGCTTCCCCTACAAGAGTTCGACCTACCATTATAGGAAAACGTGTTTTCGTGAAGAAATCATGACAAACTAACACAAAATGAAGATTTCATTATAACTTGACATTCTGAGTTGTTTTCATGAAACCTACGCTTCCCCTATAAGAGTTCGACCTACCATTATTAGAAAACGTGTTTTCGTGAAGAAATCATGACAAACTGACACAAAATGAAGATTTCATTATAACTTGACATTCTGAGTTGTTTTCATGAAACCTGCGCTTCCCCTACAAGAGTTCGACCTACCATTATAGGAAAACGTGTTTTCGTGAAGAAATCATGACAAACTAACACAAAATGAAGATTTCATTATAACTTGACATTCTGAGTTGTTTTCATGAAACCTGCGCTTCCCCTACAAGAGTTCAACCTACCATTATAGGAAAACGTGTTTTCGTTAAGAAATCATGACAAACTAACACAAAATGAAGATTTCATTATAACTTGACATTCTGAGTTGTTTTCATGAAACCTGCGCTTCCCCTACAAGAGTTCAACCTACCATTATAGGAAAACGTGTTTTCGTGAAGAAATCATGACAAACTAACACAAAATGAAGATTTCATTATAACTTGACATTCTGAGTTGTTTTCATGAAACCTGCGCTTCCCCTATAAGAGTTCAACCTACCATTATAGGAAAACGTGTTTTCGTGAAGAAATCATGACAAACTAACACAAAATGAAGATTTCATTATAACTTGACATTCTGAGTTGTTTTCATGAAACCTGCGCTTCCCCTACAAGAGTTCGACCTACCATTATAGGAAAACGTGTTTTCGTGAAGAAATCATGACAAACTAACACAAAATGAAGATTTCATTATAACTTGACATTCTGAGTTGTTTTCATGAAACCTGCGCTTCCCCTATAAGAGTTCAACCTACCATTATAGGAAAACGTGTTTTCGTGAAGAAATCATGACAAACTAACGCAAAATGAAGATTTCATTATAACTTGACATTCTGAGTTGTTTTCATGAAACCTGCGCTTCCCCTACAAGAGTTCAACCTACCATTATAGGAAAACGTGTTTTCGTGAAGAAATCATGACAAACTAACACGAAATGAAGATTTCATTATAACTTGACATTCTGAGTTGTTTTCATGAAACCTGCGCTTCCCCTATAAGAGTTCAACCGACCATTATAGGAAAACGTGTTTTCGTGAAGAAATCATGACAAACTAACACAAAATGAAGATTTCATTATAACTTGACATTCTGAGTTGTTTTCATGAAACCTGCGCTTCCCCTACAAGAGTTCAACCTACCATTATAGGAAAACGTGTTTTCGTGAAGAAATCATGACAAACTAACACAAAATGAAGATTTCATTATAACTTGACATTCTGAGTTGTTTTCATGAAACCTGCGCTTCCCCTATAAGAGTTCAACCTACCATTATAGGAAAACGTGTTTTCGTGAAGAAATCATGACAAACTGACACAAAATGAAGATTTCATTATAACTTGACATTCTGAGTTGTTTTCATGAAACCTGCGCTTCCCCTACAAGAGTTCAACCTACCATTATAGGAAAACGTGTTTTCGTGAAGAAATCATGACAAACTAACACAAAATGAAGATTTCATTATAACTTGACATTCTGAGTTGTTTTCATGAAACCTGCGCTTCCCCTATAAGAGTTCGAACTACCATTATAGGAAAATGTGTTTTCGTGAAGAAATCATGACAAACTGACACAAAATGAAGATTTCATTATAACTTGACATTCTGAGTTGTTTTCATGAAACCTGCGCTTCCCCTACAAGAGTTCGACCTACCATTATAGGAAAACGTGTTTTCGTGAAGAAATCATGACAAACTAACACAAAATGAAGATTTCATTATAACTTGACATTCTGAGTTGTTTTCATGAAACCTACGCTTCCCCTATAAGAGTTCGACCTACCATTATTAGAAAACGTGTTTTCGTGAAGAAATCATGACAAACTAACACGAAATGAAGATTTCATTATAACTTGACATTCTGAGTTGTTTTCATAAAACCTGCGCTTCCCCTATAAGAGTTCGACCTACCATTATAAGAAAACGTGTTTTCGTGAAGAAATCATGACAAACTGACACAAAATGAAGATTTCATTATAACTTGACATTCTGAGTTGTTTTCATGAAACCTGCGCTTCCCCTACAAGAGTTCGACCTACCATTATAGGAAAACGTGTTTTCGTGAAGAAATCATGACAAACTAACACAAAATGAAGATTTCATTATAACTTGACATTCTGAGTTGTTTTCATGAAACCTGCGCTTCCCCTATAAGAGTTCAACCTACCATTATAGGAAAACGTGTTTTCGTGAAGAAATCATGACAAACTAACGCAAAATGAAGATTTCATTATAACTTGACATTCTGAGTTGTTTTCATGAAACCTGCGCTTCCCCTACAAGAGTTCAACCTACCATTATAGGAAAACGTGTTTTCGTGAAGAAATCATGACAAACTAACACGAAATGAAGATTTCATTATAACTTGACATTCTGAGTTGTTTTCATGAAACCTGCGCTTCCCCTATAAGAGTTCAACCGACCATTATAGGAAAACGTGTTTTCGTGAAGAAATCATGACAAACTAACACAAAATGAAGATTTCATTATAACTTGACATTCTGAGTTGTTTTCATGAAACCTGCGCTTCCCCTACAAGAGTTCAACCTACCATTATAGGAAAACGTGTTTTCGTGAAGAAATCATGACAAACTAACACAAAATGAAGATTTCATTATAACTTGACATTCTGAGTTGTTTTCATGAAACCTGCGCTTCCCCTATAAGAGTTCAACCTACCATTATAGGAAAACGTGTTTTCGTGAAGAAATCATGACAAACTGACACAAAATGAAGATTTCATTATAACTTGACATTCTGAGTTGTTTTCATGAAACCTGCGCTTCCCCTACAAGAGTTCAACCTACCATTATAGGAAAACGTGTTTTCGTGAAGAAATCATGACAAACTAACACAAAATGAAGATTTCATTATAACTTGACATTCTGAGTTGTTTTCATGAAACCTGCGCTTCCCCTATAAGAGTTCGAACTACCATTATAGGAAAATGTGTTTTCGTGAAGAAATCATGACAAACTGACACAAAATGAAGATTTCATTATAACTTGACATTCTGAGTTGTTTTCATGAAACCTGCGCTTCCCCTATAAGAGTTCGACCTACCATTATAGGAAAACGTGTTTTCGTGAAGAAATCATGACAAACTAACACAAAATGAAGATTTCATTATAACTTGACATTCTGAGTTGTTTTCATGAAACCTGCGCTTCCCCTATAAGAGTTCAACCTACCATTATAAGAAAACGTGTTTTCATGAAGAAATCATGACAAACTGACACAAAATGAAGATTTCATTATAACTTGACATTCTGAGTTGTTTTCATGAAACCTGCGCTTCCCCTACAAGAGTTCAAGCTACCATTATAGGAAAACGTGTTTCCGTGAAGAAATCATGACAAACTAACACGAAATGAAGATTTCATTATAACTTGACATTCTGAGTTGTTTTCATGAAACCTGCGCTTCCCCTATAAGAGTTCGACCTACCATTATAGGAAAACGTGTTTTCGTGAAGAAATCATGACAAACTGACACAAAATGAAGATTTCATTATAACTTGACATTCTGAGTTGTTTTCATGAAACCTGCGCTTCCCCTACAAGAGTTCGACCTACCATTATAGGAAAACGTGTTTTCGTGAAGAAATCATGACAAACTAACACAAAATGAAGATTTCATTATAACTTGACATTCTGAGTTGTTTTCATGAAACCTACGCTTCCCCTATAAGAGTTCGACCTACCATTATTAGAAAACGTGTTTTCGTGAAGAAATCATGACAAACTAACACAAAATGAAGATTTCATTATAACTTGACATTCTGAGTTGTTTTCATGAAACCTGCGCTTCCCCTATAAGAGTTCAACCTACCATTATAAGAAAACGTGTTTTCGTGAAGAAATCATGACAAACTGACACAAAATGAAGATTTCATTATAACTTGACATTCTGAGTTGTTTTCATGAAACCTGCGCTTCCCCTACAAGAGTTCAACCTACCATTATAGGAAAACGTGTTTTCGTTAAGAAATCATGACAAACTAACACAAAATGAAGATTTCATTATAACTTGACATTCTGAGTTGTTTTCATGAAACCTGCGCTTCCCCTACAAGAGTTCGACCTACCATTATAGGAAAACGTGTTTTCGTGAAGAAATCATGACAAACTAACACAAAATGAAGATTTCATTATAACTTGACATTCTGAGTTGTTTTCATGAAACCTGCGCTTCCCCTATAAGAGTTCAACCTACCATTATAGGAAAACGTGTTTTCGTGAAGAAATCATGACAAACTAACGCAAAATGAAGATTTCATTATAACTTGACATTCTGAGTTGTTTTCATGAAACCTGCGCTTCCCCTACAAGAGTTCAACCTACCATTATAGGAAAACGTGTTTTCGTGAAGAAATCATGACAAACTAACACGAAATGAAGATTTCATTATAACTTGACATTCTGAGTTGTTTTCATGAAACCTGCGCTTCCCCTATAAGAGTTCAACCGACCATTATAGGAAAACGTGTTTTCGTGAAGAAATCATGACAAACTAACACAAAATGAAGATTTCATTATAACTTGACATTCTGAGTTGTTTTCATGAAACCTGCGCTTCCCCTACAAGAGTTCAACCTACCATTATAGGAAAACGTGTTTTCGTGAAGAAATCATGACAAACTAACACAAAATGAAGATTTCATTATAACTTGACATTCTGAGTTGTTTTCATGAAACCTGCGCTTCCCCTATAAGAGTTCAACCTACCATTATAGGAAAACGTGTTTTCGTGAAGAAATCATGACAAACTGACACAAAATGAAGATTTCATTATAACTTGACATTCTGAGTTGTTTTCATGAAACCTGCGCTTCCCCTACAAGAGTTCAACCTACCATTATAGGAAAACGTGTTTTCGTGAAGAAATCATGACAAACTAACACAAAATGAAGATTTCATTATAACTTGACATTCTGAGTTGTTTTCATGAAACCTGCGCTTCCCCTATAAGAGTTCGAACTACCATTATAGGAAAATGTGTTTTCGTGAAGAAATCATGACAAACTGACACAAAATGAAGATTTCATTATAACTTGACATTCTGAGTTGTTTTCATGAAACCTGCGCTTCCCCTACAAGAGTTCGACCTACCATTATAGGAAAACGTGTTTTCGTGAAGAAATCATGACAAACTAACACAAAATGAAGATTTCATTATAACTTGACATTCTGAGTTGTTTTCATGAAACCTGCGCTTCCCCTATAAGAGTTCAACCTACCATTATAAGAAAACGTGTTTTCGTGAAGAAATCATGACAAACTGACACAAAATGAAGATTTCATTATAACTTGACATTCTGAGTTGTTTTCATGAAACCTGCGCTTCCCCTACAAGAGTTCAAGCTACCATTATAGGAAAACGTGTTTTCGTGAAGAAATCATGACAAACTAACACGAAATGAAGATTTCATTATAACTTGACATTCTGAGTTGTTTTCATGAAACCTGCGCTTCCCCTATAAGAGTTCGACCTACCATTATAGGAAAACGTGTTTTCGTGAAGAAATCATGACAAACTGACACAAAATGAAGATTTCATTATAACTTGACATTCTGAGTTGTTTTCATGAAACCTGCGCTTCCCCTACAAGAGTTCGACCTACCATTATAGGAAAACGTGTTTTCGTGAAGAAATCATGACAAACTAACACAAAATGAAGATTTCATTATAACTTGACATTCTGAGTTGTTTTCATGAAACCTACGCTTCCCCTATAAGAGTTCGACCTACCATTATTAGAAAACGTGTTTTCGTGAAGAAATCATGACAAACTAACACAAAATGAAGATTTCATTATAACTTGACATTCTGAGTTGTTTTCATGAAACCTGCGCTTCCCCTATAAGAGTTCAACCTACCATTATAAGAAAACGTGTTTTCGTGAAGAAATCATGACAAACTGACACAAAATGAAGATTTCATTATAACTTGACATTCTGAGTTGTTTTCATGAAACCTGCGCTTCCCCTACAAGAGTTCAACCTACCATTATAGGAAAACGTGTTTTCGTGAAGAAATCATGACAAACTAACACAAAATGAAGATTTCATTATAACTTGACATTCTGAGTTGTTTTCATGAAACCTGCGCTTCCCCTACAAGAGTTCGACCTACCATTATAGGAAAACGTGTTTTCGTGAAGAAATCATGACAAACTAACACAAAATGAAGATTTCATTATAACTTGACATTCTGAGTTGTTTTCATGAAACCTGCGCTTCCCCTATAAGAGTTCAACCTACCATTATAGGAAAACGTGTTTTCGTGAAGAAATCATGACAAACTAACGCAAAATGAAGATTTCATTATAACTTGACATTCTGAGTTGTTTTCATGAAACCTGCGCTTCCCCTACAAGAGTTCAACCTACCATTATAGGAAAACGTGTTTTCGTGAAGAAATCATGACAAACTAACACGAAATGAAGATTTCATTATAACTTGACATTCTGAGTTGTTTTCATGAAACCTGCGCTTCCCCTATAAGAGTTCAACCGACCATTATAGGAAAACGTGTTTTCGTGAAGAAATCATGACAAACTAACACAAAATGAAGATTTCATTATAACTTGACATTCTGAGTTGTTTTCATGAAACCTGCGCTTCCCCTACAAGAGTTCAACCTACCATTATAGGAAAACGTGTTTTCGTGAAGAAATCATGACAAACTAACACAAAATGAAGATTTCATTATAACTTGACATTCTGAGTTGTTTTTATGAAACCTGCGCTTCCCCTATAAGAGTTCAACCTACCATTACAGGAAAACGTGTTTTCGTGAAGAAATCATGACAAACTGACACAAAATGAAGATTTCATTATAACTTGACATTCTGAGTTGTTTTCATGAAACCTGCGCTTCCCCTATAAGAGTTCAACCTACCATTATAAGAAAACGTGTTTTCGTGAAGAAATCATGACAAACTGACACAAAATGAAGATTTCATTATAACTTGACATTCTGAGTTGTTTTCATGAAACCTGCGCTTCCCCTACAAGAGTTCAACCTACCATTATAGGAAAACGTGTTTTCGTGAAGAAATCATGACAAACTAACACAAAATGAAGATTTCATTATAACTTGACATTCTGAGTTGTTTTCATGAAACCTGCGCTTCCCCTACAAGAGTTCGACCTACCATTATAGGAAAACGTGTTTTCGTGAAGAAATCATGACAAACTAACACAAAATGAAGATTTCATTATAACTTGACATTCTGAGTTGTTTTCATGAAACCTGCGCTTCCCCTATAAGAGTTCAACCTACCATTATAGGAAAACGTGTTTTCGTGAAGAAATCATGACAAACTAACGCAAAATGAAGATTTCATTATAACTTGACATTCTGAGTTGTTTTCATGAAACCTGCGCTTCCCCTACAAGAGTTCAACCTACCATTATAGGAAAACGTGTTTTCGTGAAGAAATCATGACAAACTAACACGAAATGAAGATTTCATTATAACTTGACATTCTGAGTTGTTTTCATGAAACCTGCGCTTCCCCTATAAGAGTTCAACCGACCATTATAGGAAAACGTGTTTTCGTGAAGAAATCATGACAAACTAACACAAAATGAAGATTTCATTATAACTTGACATTCTGAGTTGTTTTCATGAAACCTGCGCTTCCCCTACAAGAGTTCAACCTACCATTATAGGAAAACGTGTTTTCGTGAAGAAATCATGACAAACTAACACAAAATGAAGATTTCATTATAACTTGACATTCTGAGTTGTTTTCATGAAACCTGCGCTTCCCCTATAAGAGTTCAACCTACCATTACAGGAAAACGTGTTTTCGTGAAGAAATCATGACAAACTGACACAAAATGAAGATTTCATTATAACTTGACATTCTGAGTTGTTTTCATGAAACCTGCGCTTCCCCTACAAGAGTTCAACCTACCATTATAGGAAAACGTGTTTTCGTGAAGAAATCATGACAAACTAACACAAAATGAAGATTTCATTATAACTTGACATTCTGAGTTGTTTTCATGAAACCTGCGCTTCCCCTATAAGAGTTCGAACTACCATTATAGGAAAATGTGTTTTCGTGAAGAAATCATGACAAACTGACACAAAATGAAGATTTCATTATAACTTGACATTCTGAGTTGTTTTCATGAAACCTGCGCTTCCCCTACAAGAGTTCGACCTACCATTATAGGAAAACGTGTTTTCGTGAAGAAATCATGACAAACTAACACAAAATGAAGATTTCATTATAACTTGACATTCTGAGTTGTTTTCATGAAACCTACGCTTCCCCTATAAGAGTTCGACCTACCATTATAGGAAAACGTGTTTTCGTGAAGAAATCATGACAAACTAACACAAAATGAAGATTTCATTATAACTTGACATTCTGAGTTGTTTTCATGAAACCTGCGCTTCCCCTATAAGAGTTCAACCTACCATTATAAGAAAACGTGTTTTCATGAAGAAATCATGACAAACTGACACAAAATGAAGATTTCATTATAACTTGACATTCTGAGTTGTTTTCATGAAACCTGCGCTTCCCCTACAAGAGTTCAACCTACCATTATAGGAAAACGTGTTTTCGTGAAGAAATCATGACAAACTAACACAAAATGAAGATTTCATTATAACTTGACATTCTGAGTTGTTTTCATGAAACCTGCGCTTCCCCTATAAGAGTTCGAACTACCATTATAGGAAAACGTGTTTTCGTGAAGAAATCATGACAAACTGACACAAAATGAAGATTTCATTATAACTTGACATTCTGAGTTGTTTTCATGAAACCTGCGCTTCCCCTACAAGAGTTCGACCTACCATTATAGGAAAACGTGTTTTCGTGAAGAAATCATGACAAACTAACACAAAATGAAGATTTCATTATAACTTGACATTCTGAGTTGTTTTCATGAAACCTGCGCTTCCCCTACAAGAGTTCAACCTACCATTATAGGAAAACGTGTTTTCGTGAAGAAATCATGACAAACTAACACGAAATGAAGATTTCATTATAACTTGACATTCTGAGTTGTTTTCATGAAACCTGCGCTTCCCCTATAAGAGTTCGACCTACCATTATAGGAAAACGTGTTTTCGTGAAGAAATCATGACAAACTGACACAAAATGAAGATTTCATTATAACTTGACATTCTGAGTTGTTTTCATGAAACCTGCGCTTCCCCTACAAGAGTTCGACCTACCATTATAGGAAAACGTGTTTTCGTGAAGAAATCATGACAAACTAACACAAAATGAAGATTTCATTATAACTTGACATTCTGAGTTGTTTTCATGAAACCTACGCTTCCCCTATAAGAGTTCGACCTACCATTATTAGAAAACGTGTTTTCGTGAAGAAATCATGACAAACTAACACAAAATGAAGATTTCATTATAACTTGACATTCTGAGTTGTTTTCATGAAACCTGCGCTTCCCCTATAAGAGTTCGACCTACCATTATTAGAAAACGTGTTTTCGTGAAGAAATCATGACAAACTAACACAAAATGAAGATTTCATTATAACTTGACATTCTGAGTTGTTTTCATGAAACCTGCGCTTCCCCTATAAGAGTTCAACCTACCATTATAAGAAAACGTGTTTTCGTGAAGAAATCATGACAAACTGACACAAAATGAAGATTTCATTATAACTTGACATTCTGAGTTGTTTTCAGGAAACCTGCGCTTCCCCTACAAGAGTTCAACCTACCATTATAGGAAAACGTGTTTTCGTGAAGAAATCATGACAAACTAACACAAAATGAAGATTTCATTATAACTTGACATTCTGAGTTGTTTTCATGAAACCTGCGCTTCCCCTATAAGAGTTCAACCTACCATTATAGGAAAACGTGTTTTCGTGAAGATATCATGACAAACTAACACAAATTGAAGATTTTATTATAACTTGACATTCTGAGTTGTTTTCATGAAACCTGCGCTTCCCCTACAAGAGTTCAACCTACCATTATAGGAAAACGTGTTTTCGTGAAGAAATCATGACAAACTAACACAAAATGAAGATTTCATTATAACTTGACATTCTGAGTTGTTTTCATGAAACCTGCGCTTCCCCTACAAGAGTTCAACCTACCATTATAGGAAAACGTGTTTTCGTGAAGAAATCATGACAAACTAACACAAAATGAAGATTTCATTATAACTTGACATTCTGAGTTGTTTTCATGAAACCTGCGCTTCCCCTACAAGAGTTCGACCTACCATTATAGGAAAACGTGTTTTCGTGAAGAAATCATGACAAACTAACACAAAATGAAGATTTCATTATAACTTGACATTCTGAGTTGTTTTCATGAAACCTGCGCTTCCCCTACAAGAGTTCGACCTACCATTATAGGAAAACGTGTTTTCGTGAAGAAATCATGACAAACTAACACAAAATGAAGATTTCATTATAACTTGACATTCTGAGTTCTTTTCATGAAACCTGCTCTTCCCCTACAAGAGTTCGACCTACCATTATAGGAAAACGTGTTTTCGTGAAGAAATCATGACAAACTAACACAAAATGAAGATTTCATTATAACTTGACATTCTGAGTTGTTTTCATGAATCCTACGCTTCCCCTATAAGAGTTCAACCTACCATTATAGGAAAACGTGTTTTCGTGAAGAAATCATGACAAACTAACACGAAATGAAGATTTCATTATAACTTGACATTCTGAGTTGTTTTCATGAAACCTGCGCTTCCCCTATAAGAGTTCAACCTACCATTATAGGAAAACGTGTTTTCGTGAAGAAATCATGACAAACTAACACAAAATGAAGATTTCATTATAACTTGACATTCTGAGTTATTTTCATGAAACCTGCGCTTCCCCTATAAGAGTTCAACCTACCATTATAGGAAAACGTGTTTTCGTGAAGAAATCATGACAAACTAACACAAAATGAAGATTTCATTATAACTTGACATTCTGAGTTGTTTTCATGAAACCTGCGCTTCCCCTACAAGAGTTCAACCTACCATTATAGGAAAACGTGTTTTCGTGAAGAAATCATGACAAACTAACACAAAATGAAGATTTCATTATAACTTGACATTCTGAGTTGTTTTCATGAAACCTGCGCTTCCCCTACAAGAGTTCGACCTACCATTATAGGAAAACGTGTTTTCGTGAAGAAATCATGACAAACTGACACAAAATGAAGATTTCATTATAATTTGACATTCTGAGTTGTTTTCATGAAACCTGCGCTTCCCCTATGAGTTCGACCTACCATTATAGGAAAACGTGTTTTCGTGAAGAAATCATGACAAACTGACACAAAATGAAGATTTCATTATAACTTGACATTCTGAGTTGTTTTCATGAAACCTGCGCTTCCCCTACAAGAGTTCGACCTACCATTATAGGAAAACGTGTTTTCGTGAAGAAATCATGACAAACTAACACAAAATGAAGATTTCATTATAACTTGACATTCTGAGTTGTTTTCATGAAACCTGCGCTTCCCCTATAAGAGTTAAACCTACCATTATAAGAAAACGTGTTTTCGTGAAGAAATCATGACAAACTGACACAAAATGAAGATTTCATTATAACTTGACATTCTGAGTTGTTTTCATGAAACCTGCGCTTCCCCTACAAGAGTTCAACCTACCATTATAGGAAAACGTGTTTTCGTGAAGAAATCATGACAAACTAACACAAAATGAAGATTTCATTATAACTTGACATTCTGAGTTGTTTTCATGAAACCTGCGCTTCCCCTACAAGAGTTCGACCTACCATTATAGGAAAACGTGTTTTCGTGAAGAAATCATGACAAACTAACACAAAATGAAGATTTCATTATAACTTGACATTCTGAGTTGTTTTCATGAAACCTGCGCTTCCCCTACAAGAGTTCGACCTACCATTATAGGAAAACGTATTTTCGTGAAGAAATCATGACAAACTAACACAAAATGAAGATTTCATTATAACTTGACATTCTGAGTTGTTTTCATGAAACCTGCGCTTCCCCTATAAGAGTTCGACCTACCATTATAGGAAAACGTGTTTTCGTGAAGATATCATGACAAACTAACACAAATTGAAGGTTTTATTATAACTTGACATTCTGAGTTGTTTTCATGAAACCTGCGCTTCCCCTACAAGAGTTCAACCTACCATTATAGGAAAACGTGTTTTCGTGAAGAAATCATGACAAACTAACACAAAATGAAGATTTCATTATAACTTGACATTCTGAGTTGTTTTCATGAAACCTGCGCTTCCCCTACAAGAGTTCAACCTACCATTATAGGAAAACGTGTTTTCGTGAAGAAATCATGACAAACTAACACAAAATGAAGATTTGATTATAACTTGACATTCTGAGTTGTTTTCATGAAACCTGCGCTTCCCCTACAAGAGTTCGACCTACCATTATAGGAAAACGTGTTTTCGTGAAGAAATCATGACAAACTAACACAAAATGAAGATTTCATTATAACTTGACATTCTGAGTTGTTTTCATGAAACCTATAAGAGTTCAACCTACCATTATAAGAAAACGTGTTTTCGTGAAGAAATCATGACAAACTGACACAAAATGAAGATTTCATTATAACTTGACATTCTGAGTTGTTTTCATGAAACCTGCGCTTCCCCTACAAGAGTTCAACCTACCATTATAGGAAAACGTGTTTTCGTGAAGAAATCATGACAAACTGACACAAAATGAAGATTTCATTATAACTTGACATTCTGAGTTGTTTTCATGAAACCTGCGCTTCCCCTACAAGAGTTCGACCTACCATTATAGGAAAACGTGTTTTCGTGAAGAAATCATGACAAACTAACACAAAATGAAGATTTCATTATAACTTGACATTCTGAGTTGTTTTCATGAAACCTGCGCTTCCCCTACAAGAGTTCGACCTACCATTATAGGAAAACGTGTTTTCGTGAAGAAATCATGACAAACTAACACAAAATGAAGATTTCATTATAACTTGACATTCTGAGTTGTTTTCATGAAACCTGCGCTTCCCCTACAAGAGTTCGACCTACCATTATAGGAAAACGTGTTTTCGTGAAGAAATCATGACAAACTAACACAAAATGAAGATTTCATTATAACTTGACATTCTGAGTTGTTTTCATGAAACCTGCGCTTCCCCTACAAGAGTTCGACCTACCATTATAGGAAAACGTGTTTTCGTGAAGAAATCATGACAAACTAACACAAAATGAAGATTTCATTATAACTTGACATTCTGAGTTGTTTTCATGAAACCTGCGCTTCCCCTATAAGAGTTCAACCTACCATTATAGGAAAACGTGTTTTCGTGAAGAAATCATGACAAACTAACACAAAATGAAGATTTCATTATAACTTGACATTCTGAGTTGTTTTCATGAAACCTGCGCTTCCCCTATAAGAGTTCAACCTACCATTATAGGAAAACGTGTTTTCGTGAAGAAATCATGACAAACTAACACAAAATGAAGATTTCATTATAACTTGACATTCTGAGTTGTTTTCATGAAACCTGCGCTTCCCCTACAAGAGTTCAACCTACCATTATAGGAAAACGTGTTTTCGTGAAGAAATCATGACAAACTAACACAAAATGAAGATTTCATTATAACTTGACATTCTGAGTTGTTTTCATGAAACCTGCGCTTCCCCTATAAGAGTTCAACCTACCATTATAGGAAAACGTGTTTTCGTGAAGAAATCATGACAAACTAACACAAAATGAAGATTTCATTATAACTTGACATTCTGAGTTGTTTTCATGAAACCTGCGCTTCCCCTACAAGAGTTCAACCTACCATTATAGGAAAACGTGTTTTCGTGAAGAAATCATGACAAACTAACACAAAATGAAGATTTCATTATAACTTGACATTCTGAGTTGTTTTCATGAAACCTGCGCTTCCCCTATAAGAGTTCGACCTACCATTATAGGAAAACGTGTTTTCGTGAAGAAATCATGACAAACTAACACAAAATGAATATTTCATTATAACTTGACATTCTGAGTTGTTTTCATGAAACCTGCGCTTCCCCTATAAGAGTTCAACCTACCATTATAAGAAAACGTGTTTTCGTGAAGAAATCATGACAAACTGACACAAAATGAAGATTTCATTATAACTTGACATTCTGAGTTGTTTTCATGAAACCTGCGCTTCCCCTACAAGAGTTCAACCTACCATTATAGGAAAACGTGTTTTTGTGAAGAAATCATGACAAACTAACACGAAATGAAGATTTCATTATAACTTGACATTCTGAGTTGTTTTCATGAAACCTGCGCTTCCCCTACAAGAGTTCGACCTACCATTATAGAAAAACGTGTTTTCGTGAAGAAATCATGACAAACTAACACAAAATGAAGATTTCATTATAACTTGACATTCTGAGTTGTTTTCATGAAACCTGCGCTTCCCCTACAAGAGTTCAACCTACCATTATAGGAAAACGTGTTTTCGTGAAGAAATCATGACAAACTAACACAAAATGAAGATTTCATTATAACTTGACATTCTGAGTTGTTTTCATGAAACCTGCGCTTCCCCTATAAGAGTTCGACCTACCATTATAGGAAAACGTGTTTTCGTGAAGAAATCATGACAAACTGACACAAAATGAAGATTTCATTATAACTTGACATTCTGAGTTGTTTTCATGAAACCTGCGCTTCCCCTACAAGAGTTCAACCTACCATTATAGGAAAACGTGTTTTCGTGAAGAAATCATGACAAACTAACACGAAATGAAGATTTCATTATAACTTGACATTCTGAGTTGTTTTCATGAAACCTGCGCTTCCCCTATAAGAGTTCAACCTACCATTATAGGAAAACGTGTTTTCGTGAAGAAATCATGACAAACTAACACGAAATGAAGATTTCATTATAACTTGACATTCTGAGTTATTTTCATGAAACCTGCGCTTCCCCTATAAGAGTTCAACCTACCATTATAGGAAAACGTGTTTTCGTGAAGAAATCATGACAAACTAACACAAAATGAAGATTTCATTATAACTTGACATTCTGAGTTGTTTTCATGAAACCTGTGCTTCCCCTACAAGAGTTCAACCTACCATTATAGGAAAACGTGTTTTCGTGAAGAAATCATGACAAACTAACACAAAATGAAGATTTCATTATAACTTGACATTCTGAGTTGTTTTCATGAAACCTGCGCTTCCCCTATAAGAGTTCAACCTACCATTATAGGAAAACGTGTTTTCGTGAAGAAATCATGACAAACTAACACAAAATGAAGATTTCATTATAACTTGACATTCTGAGTTGTTTTCATGAAACCTGCGCTTCCCCTACAAGAGTTCAACCTACCATTATAGGAAAACGTGTTTTCGTGAAGAAATCATGACAAACTAACACAAAATGAAGATTTCATTATAACTTGACATTCTGAGTTGTTTTCATGAAACCTGCGCTTCCCCTATAAGAGTTCGACCTACCATTATAGGAAAACGTGTTTTCGTGAAGAAATCATGACAAACTGACACAAAATGAAGATTTCATTATAACTTGACATTCTGAGTTGTTTTCATGAAACCTGCGCTTCCCCTACAAGAGTTCGACCTACCATTATAGGAAAACGTGTTTTCGTGAAGAAATCATGACAAACTAACACAAAATGAAGATTTCATTATAACTTGACATTCTGAGTTGTTTTCATGAAACCTACGCTTCCCCTATAAGAGTTCGACCTACCATTATAGGAAAACGTGTTTTCGTGAAGAAATCATGACAAACTAACACAAAATGAAGATTTCATTATAACTTGACATTCTGAGTTGTTTTCATGAAACCTGCGCTTCCCCTACAAGAGTTCGACCTACCATTATAGGAAAACGTGTTTTCGTGAAGAAATCATGACAAACTGACACAAAATGAAGATTTCATTATAACTTGACATTCTGAGTTGTTTTCATGAAACCTGCGCTTCCCCTACAAGAGTTCGACCTACCATTATAGGAAAACGTGTTTTCGTGAAGAAATCATGACAAACTCACACAAAATGAAGATTTCATTATAACTTGACATTCTGAGTTGTTTTCATGAAACCTACGCTTCCCCTATAAGAGTTCGACCTACCATTATAGGAAAACGTGTTTTCGTGAAGAAATCATGACAAACTAACACAAAATGAAGATTTCATTATAACTTGACATTCTGAGTTGTTTTCATGAAACCTGCGCTTCCCCTATAAGAGTTCAACCTACCATTATAAGAAAACGTGTTTTCGTGAAGAAATCATGACAAACTGACACAAAATGAAGATTTCATTATAACTTGACATTCTGAGTTGTTTTCATGAAACCTGCGCTTCCCCTACAAGAGTTCAACCTACCATTATAGGAAAACGTGTTTTCGTGAAGAAATCATGACAAACTAACACAAAATGAAGATTTCATTATAACTTGACATTCTGAGTTGTTTTCATGAAACCTGCGCTTCCCCTACAAGAGTTCGACCTACCATTATAGGAAAACGTGTTTTCGTGAAGAAATCATGACAAACTAACACAAAATGAAGATTTCATTATAACTTGACATTCTGAGTTGTTTTCATGAAACCTGCGCTTCCCCTACAAGAGTTCGACCTACCATTATAGGAAAACGTGTTTTCGTGAAGAAATCATGACAAACTGACACAAAATGAAGATTTCATTATAACTTGACATTCTGAGTTGTTTTCATGAAACCTGCGCTTCCCCTACAAGAGTTCGACCTACCATTATAGGAAAACGTGTTTTCGTGAAGAAATCATGACAAACTAACACAAAATGAAGATTTCATTATAACTTGACATTCTGAGTTGTTTTCATGAAACCTACGCTTCCCCTATAAGAGTTCGACCTACCATTATAGGAAAACGTGTTTTCGTGAAGAAATCATGACAAACTAACACAAAATGAAGATTTCATTATAACTTGACATTCTGAGTTGTTTTCATGAAACCTGCGCTTCCCCTATAAGAGTTCAACCTACCATTATAAGAAAACGTGTTTTCGTGAAGAAATCATGACAAACTGACACAAAATGAAGATTTCATTATAACTTGACATTCTGAGTTGTTTTCATGAAACCTGCGCTTCCCCTACAAGAGTTCAACCTACCATTATAGGAAAACGTGTTTTCGTGAAGAAATCATGACAAACTGACACAAAATGAAGATTTCATTATAACTTGACATTCTGAGTTGTTTTCATGAAACCTGCGCTTCCCCTACAAGAGTTCGACCTACCATTATAGGAAAACGTGTTTTCGTGAAGAAATCATGACAAACTAACACAAAATGAAGATTTCATTATAACTTGACATTCTGAGTTGTTTTCATGAAACCTGCGCTTCCCCTACAAGAGTTCGACCTACCATTATAGGAAAACGTGTTTTCGTGAAGAAATCATGACAAACTAACACAAAATGAAGATTTCATTATAACTTGACATTCTGAGTTGTTTTCATGAAACCTGCGCTTCCCCTACAAGAGTTCGACCTACCATTATATGAAAACGTGTTTTCGTGAAGAAATCATGACAAACTAACACAAAATGAAGATTTCATTATAACTTGACATTCTGAGTTGTTTTCATGAAACCTACGCTTCCCCTATAAGAGTTCGACCTACCATTATAGGAAAACGTGTTTTCGTGAAGAAATCATGACAAACTAACACAAAATGAAGATTTCATTATAACTTGACATTCTGAGTTGTTTTCATGAAACCTGCGCTTCCCCTATAAGAGTTCAACCTACCATTATAAGAAAACGTGTTTTCGTGAAGAAATCATGACAAACTGACACAAAATGAAGATTTCATTATAACTTGACATTCTGAGTTGTTTTCATGAAACCTGCGCTTCCCCTACAAGAGTTCAACCTACCATTATAGGAAAACGTGTTTTCGTGAAGAAATCATGACAAACTGACACAAAATGAAGATTTCATTATAACTTGACATTCTGAGTTGTTTTCATGAAACCTGCGCTTCCCCTACAAGAGTTCGACCTACCATTATAGGAAAACGTGTTTTCGTGAAGAAATCATGACAAACTAACACAAAATGAAGATTTCATTATAACTTGACATTCTGAGTTCAACCAAGGAGACCTCAATAGATAGTTGACAAGTGTTTATTTGTTGAACAAATTTAAATGAGTATGTGAACAGTGATTTGGCAAAGCCCCTCTTGGTCGTTGGTTCCATCGACTCTGAAGCTGACAGATCTGGCTGGGCGACCAGGCAGGAGGCGAAGGAGCCAACCCCCGGACCAGGCAGGAGGCGAAGGAGCCAATCCCGGACCAGGACGGGGAGCCGAAGGTGGTGGTGGGGAGGAGGTGGGAGAACGAATAGCTGTAACGGCAAAGAAGTGGGTTAGATGTAATCTTTATATAAAACCTGGACCGCTGTGATTGGACACGCTGGCGTTCATTAGGTCTCCTTGTTTGAACTTTCGTATTCACTTCCATTTCAACCAAGGAGACCTCAATAGATAGTTGACAAGTGTTTATTTGTTGAACAAATTTAAATGAGTATGTGAACAGTGATTTGGCAAAGCCCCTCTTGGTCGTTGGTTCCATCGACTCTGAAGCTGACAGATCTGGCTGGGCGACCAGGCAGGAGGCGAAGGAGCCAACCCCAAAAGTTAATGATATGAAGAGGGTGCGAAGTAAGAAAACAGTTCCACTTGGGCTATCAGGTGAAGCTCTAGACCTGTAGGAAGGAAACACAACAATGTTTAGTTAATGACAACTTGACTAGAGGAATGTGAGGAAATTGACCTTTATCTTGTATAGCTGCTGAAGGACTATAGAAATAACTTCTTGTCAACGTCTTGAGCGGTATGGAGCTGCTAATTTAATGCAAGACTGTATGGAGATGCTGAACGATTTTGAGAGTGGTATGGAGCCACTAGTGTAATGAGAAGGCATTATGGAGATGCCAAGCGCTTTGCCAGCGGTATGGAGCCGCTCTGTTAATGCAGATGGCATTATGCAGACGCCAAGCGCTGCTATAGGGGTGAGTAGTTGATACGACGAAGCGTTATGGAAACGCTGAGCGCTTTGCCAGCGGTATGGAGCCGCTATGTTAATGCAGAGGGCGTTATGGAGACGCCAAGCGCTGCTATAGGGGTGAGTAGTTGATACGACGAAGCGTTATGGAAACGCTGAGCGCTTTGCCAGCGGTATGGAGCCGCTATGTTAATGCAGAGGGCGTTATGGAGACGCCAAGCGCTGCTATAGGGGTAAGTAGTTGATACGACGAAGTGTTATGGAAACACCGAGCGCTTTGCCAGCGGTATGGAGCCGCTATGTTAATGCAGGGAGCGTTATGGAGACGCCAAGCGCTTCTATAGGGGTACGCAGTTGATACGACGAAGCGTTATGGAAACGCTAAGCGCTTTGCCAGTGGTATGGAGCCACCATATTAATGCAGGGGTGTTATGGAGACGCCAGCTGCTTCTAGAGATGTAAGCAGTCGCTAAAGTAACTGGAAACCACCACCAACGGCTATCTGTTGTTACTAATAATGTTACTTATATTAGATGAAGTAATAACATGTTGTGCCTCCAGCATAAGAGGTTATCCTGGAGGCTCAGACGTATGTGGCAAAAGCAGAGGACCATCGTCCGAGGAGGTAACACTGACAGCGGGATTCCTTGTTGAGATGCTGTGGATGCAGCTCCAATCCAATTGGCTTTGGAGCGACCTATAGTACTTATGGAAACAGCTTCAGAATTAGAATAAAAATTTAATGATCAGTAACACACCATAGCACACAGTGCACAACAAATCATGCGCTATGCACCACACCCACACGCAACAATGTAACATACTGTAGCAGGGGGCAGTCAATTCAGCGCCTGGGGAGCAGCGCCCTGATCAGGGCACCCCAGCAGTGCCCCGCTGGTCAGTGAGTCAAATCTGCAATTACAAATGCACTTCCCTAATCTATATTACCATAATCACAGAAAACTTCCTTTTACAAAACCATTCTTTATCCCATACAGTACAAGCAACAATAGGAAAAGTTCACGGACAGCTAAATACTCCGCAAGGAGTGCAAACCCGTGAAATCCGAGGGCCAACACGCTGCGAATCAGAAGCCTTGATAATACCCGCCGAAACCTGTAGATGGAGCGGAGTCTGTATAGAAGCATAGCGAATGGGACGTATCAGTAATAAAATGAAATGCATGCCAATGAATGAGAAACGTAATCCTAAAATAACCAGGACATTTACCCCTGAAAATGATCTCGAAGTAAAATGATATCCCGCAGGGTCACTCGTTTGCATTTAGAAACCGAGGACGAATGCATGAACGTGGAGCAAATTCCGCGAATGCAATTCGATTCCTCCAACGGCAGATGGATAACAATAAGATGCAAGCCTAACACGATACCCACAATGCCTCAGAAGTGAGCAGACCGATTGTTTTCGTCCCCGGGAAGGGGATGCCAAATTCCCTAAACATACTTTTAATTAAGATAGCGAGGAGTCAGGCTGTGAGGAGGGTGGATCACGAGATCCAACAAGTGTGAGACAAAATGAATCCGTGAGTTGTACAGCAGTATTCATGACTGAGCGGAAGCCAGACAATTCAATACAGACGGACTGCTCTGACAACCAAAAAGAGCCTGACTGGAAAATAAAACAGATTCGCAATTTAACGCCAAAGAAGGGCCATTGGGAAGGATGTATGAGAATTTGAAAGACATTTGTAATATCGGCGTTGCCTTTATTCAGCAACATAATGATAATTAAGTTTGCGTCATCGACTGAAAGTTGTAAAGTAAGTCTCACAAATTAATTTACCATGCATACACCTTTACCGTACCAGACACGTACTCGACACATCATACACTTACACCATAAACAAGAGAAATACCACAGGTTCCCGCACGACAGACCTAAGACCCCTCGCAACAACACCCACCACAAAGCCTTCAGTCAAACCAGTTAGCAAACAATCAACGACATTGGAATCATGGTGAGAAGAAAGCGCCGAAGAAAGAGCACGGACGCAGACAGAAGCAGAAGGATGGATTTCCAAAAAGGTCCACAAACTTGAACCGCCCGTCCCTCTTCTAGCAGGATGGAAACGCGATGAGTGACTAGGGCAAAGCGATCACAGAAGGGCTCTATATCCACCAACACGACGAACTAGAAAACCGGAGATCGGACACGATCAACAAACACGGGTGTTTGTCACCTGAACCAACAAGGCAGCTCCAGCCGAGAACGATCCATGGCATTCACAAAACAGAGACCCACCTTACCATAAATCAAGGACAAATGGGCGTCCAGCTCCCCACACCACTCCGGACACAGAGCGAACAACGACTCTATAAACGCCAAACACGACGACGAACACGGAGATACAGGCCAAACTGAAATTGGGGATCCGAAGCCCCAAACGGAAACGCCGCCGCAATCACAACGCGCCTGTTGCACTTGGCAAAAGCAACGAAACCAGACCAATGTCCTTACTCTGGAGGATGCGAGATTGATCATGAGAATGGACCGCGGTGGAGGGAGACACGAAAAGTCCCAAGATAGCGCTGCAGGAACAGCGGAGACGCCGGTCCTGCATCCAGCATGACGAGCCTGTCGGCCGGAATGGGCTCCGAGTGAGCCGGAAGACGCGCCGAGGACCCACAGACGCGCAGGCGATTTAGCAGAGGACGAACCAGAGGGACGGATGAGCGGGGGAATCTGAGATGCAAGCAGCCCGGCGGGCTAAGAGGGCGCAGCCATCGGAGAAAGGCGGCCGATGGGCGCTTAACGATGGCGATCCGTGTACTCCGATGAGGTGTAGTGCAACTTGCGGGATTCCCAAGCACGAGAGATCGGGATCAACAAGGACAGCCGCCTTCTCCACAAAACCCCGGAATCGCCGATCAGATCACCGTCGCATGTCCCGGTCTGGAGACAGCCGAGAACGACGCGTCTCCCGTCGCAAGGGACGTGGAGCGCCAAAACCTTCACCGAAAGCGGGTGAAGGATAGACGAAATCCCCAAGAGGAGGCGGCACGCCGGAGACAGACACAAGCCGGACACGACGGAGCCCAGAGAGCGGGAAAGGAACGAGGCGGGAGAACGAATAGCTGTAACGGCAAAGAAGTGGGTTAGATGTAATCTTTATATAAAACCTGGACCGCTGTGATTGGACACGCTGGCGTTCATTAGGTCTCCTTGTTTGAACTTTCGTATTCACTTCCATTTGTTTTCATGAAACCTGCGCTTCCCCTACAAGAGTTCGACCTACCATTATAGGAAAACGTGTTTTCGTGAAGAAATCATGACAAACTAACACAAAATGAAGATTTCATTATAACTTGACATTCTGAGTTGTTTTCATGAAACCTGCGCTTCCCCTACAAGAGTTCGACCTACCATTATAGGAAAACGTGTTTTCGTGAAGAAATCATGACAAACTAACACAAAATGAAGATTTCATTATAACTTGACATTCTGAGTTGTTTTCATGAAACCTGCGCTTCCCCTACAAGAGTTCGACCTACCATTATAGGAAAACGTGTTTTCGTGAAGAAATCATGACAAACTAACACAAAATGAAGATTTCATTATAACTTGACATTCTGAGTTGTTTTCATGAAACCTGCGCTTCCCCTACAAGAGTTCGACCTACCATTATAGGAAAACGTGTTTTCGTGAAGAAATCATGACAAACTAACACAAAATGAAGATTTCATTATAACTTGACATTCTGAGTTGTTTTCATGAAACCTGCGCTTCCCCTACAAGAGTTCGACCTACCATTATAGGAAAACGTGTTTTCGTGAAGAAATCATGACAAACTAACACAAAATGAAGATTTCATTATAACTTGACATTCTGAGTTGTTTTCATGAAACCTGCGCTTCCCCTACAAGAGTTCGACCTACCATTATAGGAAAACGTGTTTTCGTGAAGAAATCATGACAAACTAACACAAAATGAAGATTTCATTATAACTTGACATTCTGAGTTGTTTTCATGAAACCTGCGCTTCCCCTACAAGAGTTCGACCTACCATTATAGGAAAACGTGTTTTCGTGAAGAAATCATGACAAACTAACACAAAATGAAGATTTCATTATAACTTGACATTCTGAGTTGTTTTCATGAAACCTGCGCTTCCCCTACAAGAGTTCGACCTACCATTATAGGAAAACGTGTTTTCGTGAAGAAATCATGACAAACTAACACAAAATGAAGATTTCATTATAACTTGACATTCTGAGTTGTTTTCATGAAACCTACGCTTCCCCTATAAGAGTTCGACCTACCATTATTAGAAAACGTGTTTTCGTGAAGAAATCATGACAAACTAACACAAAATGAAGATTTCATTATAACTTGACATTCTGAGTTGTTTTCATGAAACCTGCGCTTCCCCTACAAGAGTTCGACCTACCATTATAGGAAAACGTGTTTTCGTGAAGAAATCATGACAAACTACCACAAAATGAAGATTTCATTATAACTTGACATTCTGAGTTGTTTTCATGAAACCTGCGCTTCCCCTACAAGAGTTCGACCTACCATTATAGGAAAACGTGTTTTCGTGAAGAAATCATGACAAACTAACACAAAATGAAGATTTCATTATAACTTGACATTCTGAGTTGTTTTCATGAAACCTACGCTTCCCCTATAAGAGTTCGACCTACCATTATTAGAAAACGTGTTTTCGTGAAGAAATCATGACAAACTAACACAAAATGAAGATTTCATTATAACTTGACATTCTGAGTTGTTTTCATGAAACCTGCGCTTCCCCTATAAGAGTTCAACCTACCATTATAAGAAAACGTGTTTTCGTGAAGAAATCATGACAAACTGACACAAAATGAAGATTTCATTATAACTTGACATTCTGAGTTGTTTTCATGAAACCTGCGCTTCCCCTACAAGAGTTCAACCTACCATTATAGGAAAACGTGTTTTCGTGAAGAAATCATGACAAACTAACACAAAATGAAGATTTCATTATAACTTGACATTCTGAGTTGTTTTCATGAAACCTGCGCTTCCCCTACAAGAGTTCGACCTACCATTATAGGAAAACGTGTTTTCGTGAAGAAATCATGACAAACTAACACAAAATGAAGATTTCATTATAACTTGACATTCTGAGTTGTTTTCATGAAACCTGCGCTTCCCCTACAAGAGTTCGACCTACCATTATAGGAAAACGTGTTTTCGTGAAGAAATCATGACAAACTAACACAAAATGAAGATTTCATTATAACTTGACATTCTGAGTTGTTTTCATGAAACCTGCGCTTCCCCTATAAGAGTTCAACCTACCATTATAAGAAAACGTGTTTTCGTGAAGAAATCATGACAAACTGACACAAAATGAAGATTTCATTATAACTTGACATTCTAAGTTGTTTTCATGAAACCTGCGCTTCCCCTACAAGAGTTCGACCTACCATTATAGGAAAACGTGTTTTCGTGAAGAAATCATGACAAACTAACACAAAATGAAGATTTCATTGTAACTTGACATTCTGAGTTGTTTTCATGAAACCTGCGCTTCCCCTATAAGAGTTCGACCTACCATTATAGGAAAACGTGTTTTCGTGAAGAAATCATGACAAACTGACACAAAATGAAGATTTCATTATAACTTGACATTCTGAGTTGTTTTCATGAAACCTGCGCTTCCCCTACAAGAGTTCGACCTACCATTATAGGAAAACGTGTTTTCGTGAAGAAATCATGACAAACTAACACAAAATGAAGATTTCATTATAACTTGACATTCTGAGTTGTTTTCATGAAACCTACGCTTCCCCTATAAGAGTTCGACCTACCATTATAGGAAAACGTGTTTTCGTGAAGAAATCATGACAAACTAACACAAAATGAAGATTTCATTATAACTTGACATTCTGAGTTGTTTTCATGAAACCTGCGCTTCCCCTATAAGAGTTCAACCTACCATTATAAGAAAACGTGTTTTCGTGAAGAAATCATGACAAACTGACACAAAATGAAGATTTCATTATAACTTTACATTCTGAGTTGTTTTCATGAAACCTGCGCTTCCCCTACAAGAGTTCAACCTACCATTATAGGAAAACGTGTTTTCGTGAAGAAATCATGACAAACTAACACAAAATGAAGATTTCATTATAACTTGACATTCTGAGTTGTTTTCATGAAACCTGCGCTTCCCCTACAAGAGTTCGACCTACCATTATAGGAAAACGTGTTTTCGTGAAGAAATCATGACAAACTAACACAAAATGAAGATTTCATTATAACTTGACATTCTGAGTTGTTTTCATGAAACCTGCGCTTCCCCTACAAGAGTTCGACCTACCATTATAGGAAAACGTCTTTTCGGGAAGAAATCATGACAAACTAACACAAAATGAAGATTTCATTATAACTTGACATTCTGAGTTGTTTTCATGAACCCTGCGCTTCCCCTATAAGAGTTCGACCTACCATTATAGGAAAACGTGTTTTCGTGAAGAAATCATGACAAACTAACACAAAATGAAGATTTCATTATAACTTGACATTCTGAGTTGTTTTCATGAAACCTGCGCTTCCCCTACAAGAGTTCGACCTACCATTATAGGAAAACGTGTTTTCGTGAAGAAATCATGACAAACTAACACAAAATGAAGATTTCATTATAACTTGACATTCTGAGTTGTTTTCATGAAACGTGCGCTTCCCCTACAAGAGTTCGACCTACCATTATAGGAAAACGTGTTTTCGTGAAGAAATCATGACAAACTAACACAAAATGAAGATTTCATTATAACTTGACATTCTGAGTTGTTTTCATGAAACCTGCGCTTCCCCTACAAGAGTTCAACCTACCATTATAGGAAAACGTCTTTTCGGGAAGAAATCATGACAAACTAACACAAAATGAAGATTTCATTATAACTTGACATTCTGAGTTGTTTTCATGAACCCTGCGCTTCCCCTATAAGAGTTCAACCTACCATTATAGGAAAACGTGTTTTCGTGAAGAAATCATGACAAACTAACACAAAATGAAGATTTCATTATAACTTGACATTCTGAGTTGTTTTCATGAAACCTGCGCTTCCCCTATAAGAGTTCAACCTACCATTATAAGAAAACGTGTTTTCGTGAAGAAATCATGACAAACTGACACAAAATGAAGATTTCATTATAACTTTACATTCTGAGTTGTTTTCATGAAACCTGCGCTTCCCCTACAAGAGTTCAACCTACCATTATAGGAAAACGTGTTTTCGTGAAGAAATCATGACAAACTAACACAAAATGAAGATTTCATTATAACTTGACATTCTGAGTTGTTTTCATGAAACCTGCGCTTCCCCTACAAGAGTTCGACCTACCATTATAGGAAAACGTGTTTTCGTGAAGAAATCATGACAAACTAACACAAAATGAAGATTTCATTATAACTTGACATTCTGAGTTGTTTTCATGAAACCTGCGCTTCCCCTACAAGAGTTCAACCTACCATTATAGGAAAACGTCTTTTCGGGAAGAAATCATGACAAACTAACACAAAATGAAGATTTCATTATAACTTGACATTCTGAGTTGTTTTCATGAACCCTGCGCTTCCCCTATAAGAGTTCGACCTACCATTATAGGAAAACGTGTTTTCGTGAAGAAATCATGACAAACTAACACAAAATGAAGATTTCATTATAACTTGACATTCTGAGTTGTTTTCATGAAACCTGCGCTTCCCCTACAAGAGTTCGACCTACCATTATAGGAAAACGTGTTTTCGTGAAGAAATCATGACAAACTAACACAAAATGAAGATTTCATTATAACTTGACATTCTGAGTTGTTTTCATGAAACGTGCGCTTCCCCTACAAGAGTTCGACCTACCATTATAGGAAAACGTGTTTTCGTGAAGAAATCATGACAAACTAACACAAAATGAAGATTTCATTATAACTTGACATTCTGAGTTGTTTTCATGAAACCTGCGCTTCCCCTACAAGAGTTCAACCTACCATTATAGGAAAACGTCTTTTCGGGAAGAAATCATGACAAACTAACACAAAATGAAGATTTCATTATAACTTGACATTCTGAGTTGTTTTCATGAACCCTGCGCTTCCCCTATAAGAGTTCAACCTACCATTATAGGAAAACGTGTTTTCGTGAAGAAATCATGACAAACTAACACAAAATGAAGATTTCATTATAACTTGACATTCTGAGTTGTTTTCATGAAACCTGCGCTTCCCCTACAAGAGTTCAACCTACCATTATAGGAAAACGTGTTTTCGTGAAGAAATCATGACAAACTAACACAAAATGAAGATTTCATTATAACTTGACATTCTGAGTTGTTTTCATGAAACCTGCGCTTCCCCTACAAGAGTTCAACCTACCATTATAGGAAAACGTCTTTTCGGGAAGAAATCATGACAAACTAACACAAAATGAAGATTTCATTATAACTTGACATTCTGAGTTGTTTTCATGAACCCTGCGCTTCCCCTATAAGAGTTCAACCTACCATTATAGGAAAACGTGTTTTCGTGAAGAAATCATGACAAACTAACACAAAATGAAGATTTCATTATAACTTGACATTCTGAGTTGTTTTCATGAAACCTGCGCTTCCCCTACAAGAGTTCAACCTACCATTATAGGAAAACGTGTTTTCGTGAAGAAATCATGACAAACTAACACAAAATGAAGATTTCATTATAACTTGACATTCTGAGTTGTTTTCATGAAACCTGCGCTTCCCCTACAAGAGTTCAACCTACCATTATAGGAAAACGTGTTTTCGTGAAGAAATCATGACAAACTAACACAAAATGAAGATTTCATTATAACTTGACATTCTGAGTTGTTTTCATGAAACCTGCGCTTCCCCTACAAGAGTTCAACCTACCATTATAGGAAAACGTCTTTTCGGGAAGAAATCATGACAAATTAACACAAAATGAAGATTTCATTATAACTTGACATTCTGAGTTGTTTTCATGAACCCTGCGCTTCCCCTATAAGAGTTCAACCTACCATTATAGGAAAATGTGTTTTCGTGAAGAAATCATGACAAACTAACACAAAATGAAGATTTCATTATAACTTGACATTCTGAGTTGTTTTCATGAAACCTGCGCTTCCCCTACAAGAGTTCAACCTACCATTATAGGAAAACGTGTTTTCGTGAAGAAATCATGACAAACTAACACAAAATGAAGATTTCATTATAACTTGACATTCTGAGTTGTTTTCATGAAACCTGCGCTTCCCCTACAAGAGTTCAACCTACCATTATAGGAAAACGTGTTTTCGTGAAGAAATCATGACAAACTAACACAAAATGAAGATTTCATTATAACTTGACATTCTGAGTTGTTTTCATGAAACCTGCGCTTCCCCTACAAGAGTTCAACCTACCATTATAGGAAAACGTGTTTTCGTGAAGAAATCATGACAAACTAACACAAAATGAAGATTTCATTATAACTTGACATTCTGAGTTGTTTTCATGAAACCTGCGCTTCCCCTACAAGAGTTCGACCTACCATTATAGGAAAACGTGTTTTCATGAAGAAATCATGACAAACTAACACAAAATGAAGATTTCATTATAACTTGACATTCTGAGTTGTTTTCATGAAACCTACGCTTCCCCTATAAGAGTTCAACCTACCATTATAGGAAAACGTGTTTTCGTGAAGAAATCATGACAAACTAACACAAAATGAAGATTTCATTATAACTTGACATTCTGAGTTGTTTTCATGAAACCTGCGCTTCCCCTATAAGAGTTCAACCTACCATTATAAGAAAACGTGTTTTCGTGAAGAAATCATGACAAACTGACACAAAATGAAGATTTCATTATAACTTGACATTCTGAGTTGTTTTCATGAAACCTGCGCTTCCCCTACAAGAGTTCAACCTACCATTATAGGAAAACGTGTTTTCGTGAAGAAATCATGACAAACTAACACAAAATGAAGATTTCATTATAACTTGACATTCTGAGTTGTTTTCATGAAACCTGCGCTTCCCCTATAAGAGTTCGACCTACCATTATAGGAAAACGTGTTTTCGTGAAGAAATCATGACAAACTGACACAAAATGAAGATTGCATTATAACTTGACATTCTGAGTTGTTTTCATGAAACCTGCGCTTCCCCTACAAGAGTTCGACCTACCATTATAGGAAAACGTGTTTTCGTGAAGAAATCATTACAAACTAACACAAAATGAAGATTTCATTATAACTTGACATTCTGAGTTGTTTTCATGAAACCTACGCTTCCCCTATAAGAGTTCAACCTACCATTATAGGAAAATGTGTTTTCGTGAAGAAATCATGACAAACTGACACAAAATGAAGATTTCATTATAACTTGACATTCTGAGTTGTTTTCATGAAACCTGCGCTTCCCCTACAAGAGTTCGACCTACCATTATAGGAAAACGTGTTTTCGTGAAGAAATCATGACAAACTAACACAAAATGAAGATTTCATTATAACTTGACATTCTGAGTTGTTTTCATGAAACCTACGCTTCCCCTATAAGAGTTCAACCTACCATTATAGGAAAACGTGTTTTCGTGAAGAAATCATGACAAACTAACACAAAATGAAGATTTCATTATAACTTGACATTCTGAGTTGTTTTCATGAAACCTGCGCTTCCCCTATAAGAGTTCAACCTACCATTATAAGAAAACGTGTTTTCGTGAAGAAATCATGACAAACTGACACAAAATGAAGATTTCATTATAACTTGACATTCTGAGTTGTTTTCATGAAACCTGCGCTTCCCCTACAAGAGTTCGACCTACCATTATAGGAAAACGTGTTTTCGTGAAGAAATCATGACAAACTAACACAAAATGAAGATTTCATTATAACTTGACATTCTGAGTTGTTTTCATGAAACCTACGCTTCCCCTATAAGAGTTCAACCTACCATTATAGGAAAACGTGTTTTCGTGAAGAAATCATGACAAACTAACACAAAATGAAGATTTCATTATAACTTGACATTCTGAGTTGTTTTCATGAAACCTGCGCTTCCCCTATACGAGTTCAACCTACCATTATAAGAAAACGTGTTTTCGTGAAGAAATCATGACAAACTGACACAAAATGAAGATTTCATTATAACTTGACATTCTGAGTTGTTTTCATGAAACCTGCGCTTCCCCTACAAGAGCTCAACCTACCATTATAGGAAAACGTGTTTTCGTGAAGAAATCATGACAAACTGACACAAAATGAAGATTTCATTATAACTTGACATTCTGAGTTGTTTTCATGAAACCTGCGCTTCCCCTACAAGAGTTCGACCTACCATTATAGGAAAACGTGTTTTCGTAAAGAAATCATGACAAACTAACACAAAATGAAGATTTCATTATAACTTGACATTCTGAGTTGTTTTCATGAAACCTGCGCTTCCCCTACAAGAGTTCAACCTACCATTATAGGAAAACGTCTTTTCGGGAAGAAATCATGACAAACTAACACAAAATGAAGATTTCATTATAACTTGACATTCTGAGTTGTTTTCATGAACCCTGCGCTTCCCCTATAAGAGTTCAACCTACCATTATAGGAAAACGTGTTTTCGTGAAGAAATCATGACAAACTAACACAAAATGAAGATTTCATTATAACTTGACATTCTGAGTTGTTTTCATGAAACCTGCGCTTCCCCTACAAGAGTTCAACCTACCATTATAGGAAAACGTCTTTTCGGGAAGAAATCATGACAAACTAACACAAAATGAAGATTTCATTATAACTTGACATTCTGAGTTGTTTTCATGAACCCTGCGCTTCCCCTATAAGAGTTCAACCTACCATTATAGGAAAACGTGTTTTCGTGAAGAAATCATGACAAACTAACACAAAATGAAGATTTCATTATAACTTGACATTCTGAGTTGTTTTCATGAAACCTGCGCTTCCCCTACAAGAGTTCAACCTACCATTATAGGAAAACGTGTTTTCGTGAAGAAATCATGACAAACTAACACAAAATGAAGATTTCATTATAACTTGACATTCTGAGTTGTTTTCATGAAACCTGCGCTTCCCCTACAAGAGTTCAACCTACCATTATAGGAAAACGTGTTTTCGTGAAGAAATCATGACAAACTAACACAAAATGAAGATTTCATTATAACTTGACATTCTGAGTTGTTTTCATGAAACCTGCGCTTCCCCTACAAGAGTTCAACCTACCATTATAGGAAAACGTCTTTTCGGGAAGAAATCATGACAAACTAACACAAAATGAAGATTTCATTATAACTTGACATTCTGAGTTGTTTTCATGAACCCTGCGCTTCCCCTATAAGAGTTCAACCTACCATTATAGGAAAACGTGTTTTCGTGAAGAAATCATGACAAACTAACACAAAATGAAGATTTCATTATAACTTGACATTCTGAGTTGTTTTCATGAAACCTGCGCTTCCCCTACAAGAGTTCAACCTACCATTATAGGAAAACGTGTTTTCGTGAAGAAATCATGACAAAGTAACACAAAATGAAGATTTCATTATAACTTGACATTCTGAGTTGTTTTCATGAAACCTGCGCTTCCCCTACAAGAGTTCAACCTACCATTATAGGAAAACGTGTTTTCGTGAAGAAATCATGACAAACTAACACAAAATGAAGATTTCATTATAACTTGACATTCTGAGTTGTTTTCATGAAACCTGCGCTTCCCCTACAAGAGTTCAACCTACCATTATAGGAAAACGTGTTTTCGTGAAGAAATCATGACAAACTAACACAAAATGAAGATTTCATTATAACTTGACATTCTGAGTTGTTTTCATGAAACCTGCGCTTCCCCTACAAGAGTTCGACCTACCATTATAGGAAAACGTGTTTTCGTGAAGAAATCATGACAAACTAACACAAAATGAAGATTTCATTATAACTTGACATTCTGAGTTGTTTTCATGAAACCTGCGCTTCCCCTACAAGAGTTCGACCTACCATTATAGGAAAACGTGTTTTCGTGAAGAAATCATGACAAACTAACACAAAATGAAGATTTCATTATAACTTGACATTCTGAGTTCTTTTCATGAAACCTGCTCTTCCCCTACAAGAGTTCGACCTACCATTATAGGAAAACGTGTTTTCGTGAAGAAATCATGACAAACTAACACAAAATGAAGATTTCATTATAACTTGACATTCTGAGTTGTTTTCATGAATCCTACGCTTCCCCTATAAGAGTTCAACCTACCATTATAGGAAAACGTGTTTTCGTGAAGAAATCATGACAAACTAACACGAAATGAAGATTTCATTATAACTTGACATTCTGAGTTGTTTTCATGAAACCTGCGCTTCCCCTATAAGAGTTCAACCTACCATTATAGGAAAACGTGTTTTCGTGAAGAAATCATGACAAACTAACACAAAATGAAGATTTCATTATAACTTGACATTCTGAGTTATTTTCATGAAACCTGCGCTTCCCCTATAAGAGTTCAACCTACCATTATAGGAAAACGTGTTTTCGTGAAGAAATCATGACAAACTAACACAAAATGAAGATTTCATTATAACTTGACATTCTGAGTTGTTTTCATGAAACCTGCGCTTCCCCTACAAGAGTTCAACCTACCATTATAGGAAAACGTGTTTTCGTGAAGAAATCATGACAAACTAACACAAAATGAAGATTTCATTATAACTTGACATTCTGAGTTGTTTTCATGAAACCTGCGCTTCCCCTACAAGAGTTCGACCTACCATTATAGGAAAACGTGTTTTCGTGAAGAAATCATGACAAACTGACACAAAATGAAGATTTCATTATAATTTGACATTCTGAGTTGTTTTCATGAAACCTGCGCTTCCCCTATGAGTTCGACCTACCATTATAGGAAAACGTGTTTTCGTGAAGAAATCATGACAAACTGACACAAAATGAAGATTTCATTATAACTTGACATTCTGAGTTGTTTTCATGAAACCTGCGCTTCCCCTACAAGAGTTCGACCTACCATTATAGGAAAACGTGTTTTCGTGAAGAAATCATGACAAACTAACACAAAATGAAGATTTCATTATAACTTGACATTCTGAGTTGTTTTCATGAAACCTACGCTTCCCCTATAAGAGTTCAACCTACCATTATAGGAAAACGTGTTTTCGTGAAGAAATCATGACAAACTAACACAAAATGAAGATTTCATTATAACTTGACATTCTGAGTTGTTTTCATGAAACCTGCGCTTCCCCTACAAGAGTTCGACCTACCATTATAGGAAAACGTGTTTTCGTGAAGAAATCATGACAAACTAACACAAAATGAAGATTTCATTATAACTTGACATTCTGAGTTGTTTTCATGAAACCTGCGCTTCCCCTACAAGAGTTCGACCTACCATTATAGGAAAACGTGTTTTCGTGAAGAAATCATGACAAACTAACACAAAATGAAGATTTCATTATAACTTGACATTCTGAGTTCTTTTCATGAAACCTGCTCTTCCCCTACAAGAGTTCGACCTACCATTATAGGAAAACGTGTTTTCGTGAAGAAATCATGACAAACTAACACAAAATGAAGATTTCATTATAACTTGACATTCTGAGTTGTTTTCATGAATCCTACGCTTCCCCTATAAGAGTTCAACCTACCATTATAGGAAAACGTGTTTTCGTGAATAAATCATGACAAACTAACACGAAATGAAGATTTCATTATAACTTGACATTCTGAGTTGTTTTCATGAAACCTGCGCTTCCCCTATAAGAGTTCAACCTACCATTATAGGAAAACGTGTTTTCGTGAAGAAATCATGACAAACTAACACAAAATGAAGATTTCATTATAACTTGACATTCTGAGTTATTTTCATGAAACCTGCGCTTCCCCTATAAGAGTTCAACCTACCATTATAGGAAAACGTGTTTTCGTGAAGAAATCATGACAAACTAACACAAAATGAAGATTTCATTATAACTTGACATTCTGAGTTGTTTTCATGAAACCTGCGCTTCCCCTACAAGAGTTCAACCTACCATTATAGGAAAACGTGTTTTCGTGAAGAAATCATGACAAACTAACACAAAATGAAGATTTCATTATAACTTGACATTCTGAGTTGTTTTCATGAAACCTGCGCTTCCCCTACAAGAGTTCGACCTACCATTATAGGAAAACGTGTTTTCGTGAAGAAATCATGACAAACTGACACAAAATGAAGATTTCATTATAATTTGACATTCTGAGTTGTTTTCATGAAACCTGCGCTTCCCCTATGAGTTCGACCTACCATTATAGGAAAACGTGTTTTCGTGAAGAAATCATGACAAACTGACACAAAATGAAGATTTCATTATAACTTGACATTCTGAGTTGTTTTCATGAAACCTGCGCTTCCCCTACAAGAGTTCGACCTACCATTATAGGAAAACGTGTTTTCGTGAAGAAATCATGACAAACTAACACAAAATGAAGATTTCATTATAACTTGACATTCTGAGTTGTTTTCATGAAACCTACGCTTCCCCTATAAGAGTTCAACCTACCATTATAGGAAAACGTGTTTTCGTGAAAAAATCATGACAAACTATCACAAAATGAAGATTTCATTATAACTTGACATTCTGAGTTGTTTTCATGAAACCTGCGCTTCCCCTATAAGAGTTAAACCTACCATTATAAGAAAACGTGTTTTCGTGAAGAAATCATGACAAACTGACACAAAATGAAGATTTCATTATAACTTGACATTCTGAGTTGTTTTCATGAAACCTGCGCTTCCCCTACAAGAGTTCAACCTACCATTATAGGAAAACGTGTTTTCGTGAAGAAATCATGACAAACTAACACAAAATGAAGATTTCATTATAACTTGACATTCTGAGTTGTTTTCATGAAACCTGCGCTTCCCCTACAAGAGTTCGACCTACCATTATAGGAAAACGTGTTTTCGTGAAGAAATCATGACAAACTAACACAAAATGAAGATTTCATTATAACTTGACATTCTGAGTTGTTTTCATGAAACCTGCGCTTCCCCTACAAGAGTTCGACCTACCATTATAGGAAAACGTGTTTTCGTGAAGAAATCATGACAAACTAACACAAAATGAAGATTTCATTATAACTTGACATTCTGAGTTGTTTTCATGAAACCTGCGCTTCCCCTATAAGAGTTCGACCTACCATTATAGGAAAACGTGTTTTCGTGAAGATATCATGACAAACTAACACAAATTGAAGGTTTTATTATAACTTGACATTCTGAGTTGTTTTCATGAAACCTGCGCTTCCCCTACAAGAGTTCAACCTACCATTATAGGAAAACGTGTTTTCGTGAAGAAATCATGACAAACTAACACAAAATGAAGATTTCATTATAACTTGACATTCTGAGTTGTTTTCATGAAACCTGCGCTTCCCCTACAAGAGTTCAACCTACCATTATAGGAAAACGTGTTTTCGTGAA
The DNA here is from genome assembly GCF_048594095.1 of Paramormyrops kingsleyae. Lineage (NCBI taxonomy): Eukaryota > Metazoa > Chordata > Actinopteri > Osteoglossiformes > Mormyridae > Paramormyrops > Paramormyrops kingsleyae. The sequence goes on from NW_027326011.1 coordinate 112,867, forward strand.
GAAATCATGACAAACTAACACAAAATGAAGATTTCATTATAACTTGACATTCTGAGTTGTTTTCATGAAACCTGCGCTTCCCCTACAAGAGTTCGACCTACCATTATAGGAAAACGTGTTTTCGTGAAGAAATCATGACAAACTAACACAAAATGAAGATTTCATTATAACTTGACATTCTGAGTTGTTTTCATGAAACCTATAAGAGTTCAACCTACCATTATAAGAAAACGTGTTTTCGTGAAGAAATCATGACAAACTGACACAAAATGAAGATTTCATTATAACTTGACATTCTGAGTTGTTTTCATGAAACCTGCGCTTCCCCTACAAGAGTTCAACCTACCATTATAGGAAAACGTGTTTTCGTGAAGAAATCATGACAAACTGACACAAAATGAAGATTTCATTATAACTTGACATTCTGAGTTGTTTTCATGAAACCTGCGCTTCCCCTACAAGAGTTCGACCTACCATTATAGGAAAACGTGTTTTCGTGAAGAAATCATGACAAACTAACACAAAATGAAGATTTCATTATAACTTGACATTCTGAGTTGTTTTCATGAAACCTGCGCTTCCCCTACAAGAGTTCGACCTACCATTATAGGAAAACGTGTTTTCGTGAAGAAATCATGACAAACTAACACAAAATGAAGATTTCATTATAACTTGACATTCTGAGTTGTTTTCATGAAACCTGCGCTTCCCCTACAAGAGTTCGACCTACCATTATAGGAAAACGTGTTTTCGTGAAGAAATCATGACAAACTAACACAAAATGAAGATTTCATTATAACTTGACATTCTGAGTTGTTTTCATGAAACCTGCGCTTCCCCTACAAGAGTTCGACCTACCATTATAGGAAAACGTGTTTTCGTGAAGAAATCATGACAAACTAACACAAAATGAAGATTTCATTATAACTTGACATTCTGAGTTGTTTTCATGAAACCTGCGCTTCCCCTATAAGAGTTCAACCTACCATTATAGGAAAACGTGTTTTCGTGAAGAAATCATGACAAACTAACACAAAATGAAGATTTCATTATAACTTGACATTCTGAGTTGTTTTCATGAAACCTGCGCTTCCCCTATAAGAGTTCAACCTACCATTATAGGAAAACGTGTTTTCGTGAAGAAATCATGACAAACTAACACAAAATGAAGATTTCATTATAACTTGACATTCTGAGTTGTTTTCATGAAACCTGCGCTTCCCCTACAAGAGTTCAACCTACCATTATAGGAAAACGTGTTTTCGTGAAGAAATCATGACAAACTAACACAAAATGAAGATTTCATTATAACTTGACATTCTGAGTTGTTTTCATGAAACCTGCGCTTCCCCTATAAGAGTTCAACCTACCATTATAGGAAAACGTGTTTTCGTGAAGAAATCATGACAAACTAACACAAAATGAAGATTTCATTATAACTTGACATTCTGAGTTGTTTTCATGAAACCTGCGCTTCCCCTACAAGAGTTCAACCTACCATTATAGGAAAACGTGTTTTCGTGAAGAAATCATGACAAACTAACACAAAATGAAGATTTCATTATAACTTGACATTCTGAGTTGTTTTCATGAAACCTGCGCTTCCCCTATAAGAGTTCGACCTACCATTATAGGAAAACGTGTTTTCGTGAAGAAATCATGACAAACTGACACAAAATGAAGATTTCATTATAACTTGACATTCTGAGTTGTTTTCATGAAACCTGCGCTTCCCCTACAAGAGTTCGACCTACCATTATAGGAAAACGTGTTTTCGTGAAGAAATCATGACAAACTAACACAAAATGAAGATTTCATTATAACTTGACATTCTGAGTTGTTTTCATGAAACCTACGCTTCCCCTATAAGAGTTCGACCTACCATTATTAGAAAACGTGTTTTCGTGAAGAAATCATGACAAACTAACACAAAATGAAGATTTCATTATAACTTGACATTCTGAGTTGTTTTCATGAAACCTGCGCTTCCCCTATAAGAGTTCGACCTACCATTATAAGAAAACGTGTTTTCGTGAAGAAATCATGACAAACTGACACAAAATGAAGATTTCATTATAACTTGACATTCTGAGTTGTTTTCATGAAACCTGCGCTTCCCCTACAAGAGTTCAACCTACCATTATAGGAAAACGTGTTTTCGTGAAGAAATCATGACAAACTAACACAAAGTGAAGATTTCATTATAACTTGACATTCTGAGTTGTTTTCATGAAACCTGCGCTTCCCCTACAAGAGTTCGACCTACCATTATAGGAAAACGTGTTTTCGTGAAGAAATCATGACAAACTAACACAAAATGAAGATTTCATTATAACTTGACATTCTGAGTTGTTTTCATGAAACCAGCGCTTCCCCTACAAGAGTTCGACCTATCATTATAGGAAAACGTGTTTTCGTGAAGAAATCATGACAAACTAACACAAAATGAAGATTTCATTATAACTTGACATTCTGAGTTGTTTTCATGAAACCTGCGCTTCCCTTATAAGAGTTCAACCTACCATTATAAGAAAACGTGTTTTCGTGAAGAAATCATGACAAACTGACACAAAATGAAGATTTCATTATAACTTGACATTCTGAGTTGTTTTCATGAAACCTGCGCTTCCCCTACAAGAGTTCGACCTACCATTATAGGAAAACGTGTTTTCGTGAAGAAATCATGACAAACTAACACAAAATGAAGATTTCATTATAACTTGACATTCTGAGTTGTTTTCATGAAACCTACGCTTCCCCTATAAGAGTTCGACCTACCATTATAGGAAAACGTGTTTTCGTGAAGAAATCATGACAAACTAACACAAAATGAAGATTTCATTATAACTTGACATTCTGAGTTGTTTTCATGAAACCTGCGCTTCCCCTATAAGAGTTCGACCTACCATTATAGGAAAACGTGTTTTCGTGAAGAAATCATGACAAACTAACACAAAATGAATATTTCATTATAACTTGACATTCTGAGTTGTTTTCATGAAACCTGCGCTTCCCCTATAAGAGTTCAACCTACCATTATAAGAAAACGTGTTTTCGTGAAGAAATCATGACAAACTGACACAAAATGAAGATTTCATTATAACTTGACATTCTGAGTTGTTTTCATGAAACCTGCGCTTCCCCTACAAGAGTTCAACCTACCATTATAGGAAAACGTGTTTTTGTGAAGAAATCATGACAAACTAACACGAAATGAAGATTTCATTATAACTTGACATTCTGAGTTGTTTTCATGAAACCTGCGCTTCCCCTACAAGAGTTCGACCTACCATTATAGAAAAACGTGTTTTCGTGAAGAAATCATGACAAACTAACACAAAATGAAGATTTCATTATAACTTGACATTCTGAGTTGTTTTCATGAAACCTGCGCTTCCCCTACAAGAGTTCAACCTACCATTATAGGAAAACGTGTTTTCGTGAAGAAATCATGACAAACTAACACAAAATGAAGATTTCATTATAACTTGACATTCTGAGTTGTTTTCATGAAACCTGCGCTTCCCCTATAAGAGTTCGACCTACCATTATAGGAAAACGTGTTTTCGTGAAGAAATCATGACAAACTGACACAAAATGAAGATTTCATTATAACTTGACATTCTGAGTTGTTTTCATGAAACCTGCGCTTCCCCTACAAGAGTTCAACCTACCATTATAGGAAAACGTGTTTTCGTGAAGAAATCATGACAAACTAACACGAAATGAAGATTTCATTATAACTTGACATTCTGAGTTGTTTTCATGAAACCTGCGCTTCCCCTATAAGAGTTCAACCTACCATTATAGGAAAACGTGTTTTCGTGAAGAAATCATGACAAACTAACACAAAATGAAGATTTCATTATAACTTGACATTCTGAGTTATTTTCATGAAACCTGCGCTTCCCCTATAAGAGTTCAACCTACCATTATAGGAAAACGTGTTTTCGTGAAGAAATCATGACAAACTAACACAAAATGAAGATTTCATTATAACTTGACATTCTGAGTTGTTTTCATGAAACCTGTGCTTCCCCTACAAGAGTTCAACCTACCATTATAGGAAAACGTGTTTTCGTGAAGAAATCATGACAAACTAACACAAAATGAAGATTTCATTATAACTTGACATTCTGAGTTGTTTTCATGAAACCTGCGCTTCCCCTATAAGAGTTCAACCTACCATTATAGGAAAACGTGTTTTCGTGAAGAAATCATGACAAACTAACACAAAATGAAGATTTCATTATAACTTGACATTCTGAGTTGTTTTCATGAAACCTGCGCTTCCCCTACAAGAGTTCAACCTACCATTATAGGAAAACGTGTTTTCGTGAAGAAATCATGACAAACTAACACAAAATGAAGATTTCATTATAACTTGACATTCTGAGTTGTTTTCATGAAACCTGCGCTTCCCCTATAAGAGTTCGACCTACCATTATAGGAAAACGTGTTTTCGTGAAGAAATCATGACAAACTGACACAAAATGAAGATTTCATTATAACTTGACATTCTGAGTTGTTTTCATGAAACCTGCGCTTCCCCTACAAGAGTTCGACCTACCATTATAGGAAAACGTGTTTTCGTGAAGAAATCATGACAAACTAACACAAAATGAAGATTTCATTATAACTTGACATTCTGAGTTGTTTTCATGAAACCTACGCTTCCCCTATAAGAGTTCGACCTACCATTATAGGAAAACGTGTTTTCGTGAAGAAATCATGACAAACTAACACAAAATGAAGATTTCATTATAACTTGACATTCTGAGTTGTTTTCATGAAACCTGCGCTTCCCCTACAAGAGTTCGACCTACCATTATAGGAAAACGTGTTTTCGTGAAGAAATCATGACAAACTGACACAAAATGAAGATTTCATTATAACTTGACATTCTGAGTTGTTTTCATGAAACCTGCGCTTCCCCTACAAGAGTTCGACCTACCATTATAGGAAAACGTGTTTTCGTGAAGAAATCATGACAAACTCACACAAAATGAAGATTTCATTATAACTTGACATTCTGAGTTGTTTTCATGAAACCTACGCTTCCCCTATAAGAGTTCGACCTACCATTATAGGAAAACGTGTTTTCGTGAAGAAATCATGACAAACTAACACAAAATGAAGATTTCATTATAACTTGACATTCTGAGTTGTTTTCATGAAACCTGCGCTTCCCCTATAAGAGTTCAACCTACCATTATAAGAAAACGTGTTTTCGTGAAGAAATCATGACAAACTGACACAAAATGAAGATTTCATTATAACTTGACATTCTGAGTTGTTTTCATGAAACCTGCGCTTCCCCTACAAGAGTTCAACCTACCATTATAGGAAAACGTGTTTTCGTGAAGAAATCATGACAAACTAACACAAAATGAAGATTTCATTATAACTTGACATTCTGAGTTGTTTTCATGAAACCTGCGCTTCCCCTACAAGAGTTCGACCTACCATTATAGGAAAACGTGTTTTCGTGAAGAAATCATGACAAACTAACACAAAATGAAGATTTCATTATAACTTGACATTCTGAGTTGTTTTCATGAAACCTGCGCTTCCCCTACAAGAGTTCGACCTACCATTATAGGAAAACGTGTTTTCGTGAAGAAATCATGACAAACTAACACAAAATGAAGATTTCATTATAACTTGACATTCTGAGTTGTTTTCATGAAACCTGCGCTTCCCCTACAAGAGTTCGACCTACCATTATAGGAAAACGTGTTTTCGTGAAGAAATCATGACAAACTAACACAAAATGAAGATTTCATTATAACTTGACATTCTGAGTTGTTTTCATGAAACCTACGCTTCCCCTATAAGAGTTCGACCTACCATTATAGGAAAACGTGTTTTCGTGAAGAAATCATGACAAACTAACACAAAATGAAGATTTCATTATAACTTGACATTCTGAGTTGTTTTCATGAAACCTGCGCTTCCCCTATAAGAGTTCAACCTACCATTATAAGAAAACGTGTTTTCGTGAAGAAATCATGACAAACTGACACAAAATGAAGATTTCATTATAACTTGACATTCTGAGTTGTTTTCATGAAACCTGCGCTTCCCCTACAAGAGTTCAACCTACCATTATAGGAAAACGTGTTTTCGTGAAGAAATCATGACAAACTGACACAAAATGAAGATTTCATTATAACTTGACATTCTGAGTTGTTTTCATGAAACCTGCGCTTCCCCTACAAGAGTTCGACCTACCATTATAGGAAAACGTGTTTTCGTGAAGAAATCATGACAAACTAACACAAAATGAAGATTTCATTATAACTTGACATTCTGAGTTGTTTTCATGAAACCTGCGCTTCCCCTACAAGAGTTCGACCTACCATTATAGGAAAACGTGTTTTCGTGAAGAAATCATGACAAACTAACACAAAATGAAGATTTCATTATAACTTGACATTCTGAGTTGTTTTCATGAAACCTGCGCTTCCCCTACAAGAGTTCGACCTACCATTATATGAAAACGTGTTTTCGTGAAGAAATCATGACAAACTAACACAAAATGAAGATTTCATTATAACTTGACATTCTGAGTTGTTTTCATGAAACCTACGCTTCCCCTATAAGAGTTCGACCTACCATTATAGGAAAACGTGTTTTCGTGAAGAAATCATGACAAACTAACACAAAATGAAGATTTCATTATAACTTGACATTCTGAGTTGTTTTCATGAAACCTGCGCTTCCCCTATAAGAGTTCAACCTACCATTATAAGAAAACGTGTTTTCGTGAAGAAATCATGACAAACTGACACAAAATGAAGATTTCATTATAACTTGACATTCTGAGTTGTTTTCATGAAACCTGCGCTTCCCCTACAAGAGTTCAACCTACCATTATAGGAAAACGTGTTTTCGTGAAGAAATCATGACAAACTGACAGAAAATGAAGATTTCATTATAACTTGACATTCTGAGTTGTTTTCATGAAACCTGCGCTTCCCCTACAAGAGTTCGACCTACCATTATAGGAAAACGTGTTTTCGTGAAGAAATCATGACAAACTAACACAAAATGAAGATTTCATTATAACTTGACATTCTGAGTTCAACCAAGGAGACCTCAATAGATAGTTGACAAGTGTTTATTTGTTGAACAAATTTAAATGAGTATGTGAACAGTGATTTGGCAAAGCCCCTCTTGGTCGTTGGTTCCATCGACTCTGAAGCTGACAGATCTGGCTGGGCGACCAGGCAGGAGGCGAAGGAGCCAACCCCCGGACCAGGCAGGAGGCGAAGGAGCCAATCCCGGACCAGGACGGGGAGCCGAAGGTGGTGGTGGGGAGGAGGTGGGAGAACGAATAGCTGTAACGGCAAAGAAGTGGGTTAGATGTAATCTTTATATAAAACCTGGACCGCTGTGATTGGACACGCTGGCGTTCATTAGGTCTCCTTGTTTGAACTTTCGTATTCACTTCCATTTCAACCAAGGAGACCTCAATAGATAGTTGACAAGTGTTTATTTGTTGAACAAATTTAAATGAGTATGTGAACAGTGATTTGGCAAAGCCCCTCTTGGTCGTTGGTTCCATCGACTCTGAAGCTGACAGATCTGGCTGGGCGACCAGGCAGGAGGCGAAGGAGCCAACCCCAAAAGTTAATGATATGAAGAGGGTGCGAAGTAAGAAAACAGTTCCACTTGGGCTATCAGGTGAAGCTCTAGACCTGTAGGAAGGAAACACAACAATGTTTAGTTAATGACAACTTGACTAGAGGAATGTGAGGAAATTGACCTTTATCTTGTATAGCTGCTGAAGGACTATAGAAATAACTTCTTGTCAACGTCTTGAGCGGTATGGAGCTGCTAATTTAATGCAAGACTGTATGGAGATGCTGAACGATTTTGAGAGTGGTATGGAGCCACTAGTGTAATGAGAAGGCATTATGGAGATGCCAAGCGCTTTGCCAGCGGTATGGAGCCGCTCTGTTAATGCAGATGGCATTATGCAGACGCCAAGCGCTGCTATAGGGGTGAGTAGTTGATACGACGAAGCGTTATGGAAACGCTGAGCGCTTTGCCAGCGGTATGGAGCCGCTATGTTAATGCAGAGGGCGTTATGGAGACGCCAAGCGCTGCTATAGGGGTGAGTAGTTGATACGACGAAGCGTTATGGAAACGCTGAGCGCTTTGCCAGCGGTATGGAGCCGCTATGTTAATGCAGAGGGCGTTATGGAGACGCCAAGCGCTGCTATAGGGGTGAGTAGTTGATACGACGAAGCGTTATGGAAACGCTGAGCGCTTTGCCAGCGGTATGGAGCCGCTATGTTAATGCAGAGGGCGTTATGGAGACGCCAAGCGCTGCTATAGGGGTAAGTAGTTGATACGACGAAGTGTTATGGAAACACCGAGCGCTTTGCCAGCGGTATGGAGCCGCTATGTTAATGCAGGGAGCGTTATGGAGACGCCAAGCGCTTCTATAGGGGTACGCAGTTGATACGACGAAGCGTTATGGAAACGCTAAGCGCTTTGCCAGTGGTATGGAGCCACCATATTAATGCAGGGGTGTTATGGAGACGCCAGCTGCTTCTAGAGATGTAAGCAGTCGCTAAAGTAACTGGAAACCACCACCAACGGCTATCTGTTGTTACTAATAATGTTACTTATATTAGATGAAGTAATAACATGTTGTGCCTCCAGCATAAGAGGTTATCCTGGAGGCTCAGACGTATGTGGCAAAAGCAGAGGACCATCGTCCGAGGAGGTAACACTGACAGCGGGATTCCTTGTTGAGATGCTGTGGATGCAGCTCCAATCCAATTGGCTTTGGAGCGACCTATAGTACTTATGGAAACAGCTTCAGAATTAGAATAAAAATTTAATGATCAGTAACACACCATAGCACACAGTGCACAACAAATCATGCGCTATGCACCACACCCACACGCAACAATGTAACATACTGTAGCAGGGGGCAGTCAATTCAGCGCCTGGGGAGCAGCGCCCTGATCAGGGCACCCCAGCAGTGCCCCGCTGGTCAGTGAGTCAAATCTGCAATTACAAATGCACTTCCCTAATCTATATTACCATAATCACAGAAAACTTCCTTTTACAAAACCATTCTTTATCCCATACAGTACAAGCAACAATAGGAAAAGTTCACGGACAGCTAAATACTCCGCAAGGAGTGCAAACCCGTGAAATCCGAGGGCCAACACGCTGCGAATCAGAAGCCTTGATAATACCCGCCGAAACCTGTAGATGGAGCGGAGTCTGTATAGAAGCATAGCGAATGGGACGTATCAGTAATAAAATGAAATGCATGCCAATGAATGAGAAACGTAATCCTAAAATAACCAGGACATTTACCCCTGAAAATGATCTCGAAGTAAAATGATATCCCGCAGGGTCACTCGTTTGCATTTAGAAACCGAGGACGAATGCATGAACGTGGAGCAAATTCCGCGAATGCAATTCGATTCCTCCAACGGCAGATGGATAACAATAAGATGCAAGCCTAACACGATACCCACAATGCCTCAGAAGTGAGCAGACCGATTGTTTTCGTCCCCGGGAAGGGGATGCCAAATTCCCTAAACATACTTTTAATTAAGATAGCGAGGAGTCAGGCTGTGAGGAGGGTGGATCACGAGATCCAACAAGTGTGAGACAAAATGAATCCGTGAGTTGTACAGCAGTATTCATGACTGAGCGGAAGCCAGACAATTCAATACAGACGGACTGCTCTGACAACCAAAAAGAGCCTGACTGGAAAATAAAACAGATTCGCAATTTAACGCCAAAGAAGGGCCATTGGGAAGGATGTATGAGAATTTGAAAGACATTTGTAATATCGGCGTTGCCTTTATTCAGCAACATAATGATAATTAAGTTTGCGTCATCGACTGAAAGTTGTAAAGTAAGTCTCACAAATTAATTTACCATGCATACACCTTTACCGTACCAGACACGTACTCGACACATCATACACTTACACCATAAACAAGAGAAATACCACAGGTTCCCGCACGACAGACCTAAGACCCCTCGCAACAACACCCACCACAAAGCCTTCAGTCAAACCAGTTAGCAAACAATCAACGACATTGGAATCATGGTGAGAAGAAAGCGCCGAAGAAAGAGCACGGACGCAGACAGAAGCAGAAGGATGGATTTCCAAAAAGGTCCACAAACTTGAACCGCCCGTCCCTCTTCTAGCAGGATGGAAACGCGATGAGTGACTAGGGCAAAGCGATCACAGAAGGGCTCTATATCCACCAACACGACGAACTAGAAAACCGGAGATCGGACACGATCAACAAACACGGGTGTTTGTCACCTGAACCAACAAGGCAGCTCCAGCCGAGAACGATCCATGGCATTCACAAAACAGAGACCCACCTTACCATAAATCAAGGACAAATGGGCGTCCAGCTCCCCACACCACTCCGGACACAGAGCGAACAACGACTCTATAAACGCCAAACACGACGACGAACACGGAGATACAGGCCAAACTGAAATTGGGGATCCGAAGCCCCAAACGGAAACGCCGCCGCAATCACAACGCGCCTGTTGCACTTGGCAAAAGCAACGAAACCAGACCAATGTCCTTACTCTGGAGGATGCGAGATTGATCATGAGAATGGACCGCGGTGGAGGGAGACACGAAAAGTCCCAAGATAGCGCTGCCGGAACAGCGGAGACGCCGGTCCTGCATCCAGCATGACGAGCCTGTCGGCCGGAATGGGCTCCGAGTGAGCCGGAAGACGCGCCGAGGACCCACAGACGCGCAGGCGATTTAGCAGAGGACGAACCAGAGGGACGGATGAGCGGGGGAATCTGAGATGCAAGCAGCCCGGCGGGCTAAGAGGGCGCAGCCATCGGAGAAAGGCGGCCGATGGGCGCTTAACGATGGCGATCCGTGTACTCCGATGAGGTGTAGTGCAACTTGCGGGATTCCCAAGCACGAGAGATCGGGATCAACAAGGACAGCCGCCTTCTCCACAAAACCCCGGAATCGCCGATCAGATCACCGTCGCATGTCCCGGTCTGGAGACAGCCGAGAACGACGCGTCTCCCGTCGCAAGGGACGTGGAGCGCCAAAACCTTCACCGAAAGCGGGTGAAGGATAGACGAAATCCCCAAGAGGAGGCGGCACGCCGGAGACAGACACAAGCCGGACACGACGGAGCCCAGAGAGCGGGAAAGGAACGAGGCGGGAGAACGAATAGCTGTAACGGCAAAGAAGTGGGTTAGATGTAATCTTTATATAAAACCTGGACCGCTGTGATTGGACACGCTGGCGTTCATTAGGTCTCCTTGTTTGAACTTTCGTATTCACTTCCATTTGTTTTCATGAAACCTGCGCTTCCCCTACAAGAGTTCGACCTACCATTATAGGAAAACGTGTTTTCGTGAAGAAATCATGACAAACTAACACAAAATGAAGATTTCATTATAACTTGACATTCTGAGTTGTTTTCATGAAACCTGCGCTTCCCCTACAAGAGTTCGACCTACCATTATAGGAAAACGTGTTTTCGTGAAGAAATCATGACAAACTAACACAAAATGAAGATTTCATTATAACTTGACATTCTGAGTTGTTTTCATGAAACCTGCGCTTCCCCTACAAGAGTTCGACCTACCATTATAGGAAAACGTGTTTTCGTGAAGAAATCATGACAAACTAACACAAAATGAAGATTTCATTATAACTTGACATTCTGAGTTGTTTTCATGAAACCTGCGCTTCCCCTACAAGAGTTCGACCTACCATTATAGGAAAACGTGTTTTCGTGAAGAAATCATGACAAACTAACACAAAATGAAGATTTCATTATAACTTGACATTCTGAGTTGTTTTCATGAAACCTGCGCTTCCCCTACAAGAGTTCGACCTACCATTATAGGAAAACGTGTTTTCGTGAAGAAATCATGACAAACTAACACAAAATGAAGATTTCATTATAACTTGACATTCTGAGTTGTTTTCATGAAACCTGCGCTTCCCCTACAAGAGTTCGACCTACCATTATAGGAAAACGTGTTTTCGTGAAGAAATCATGACAAACTAACACAAAATGAAGATTTCATTATAACTTGACATTCTGAGTTGTTTTCATGAAACCTGCGCTTCCCCTACAAGAGTTCGACCTACCATTATAGGAAAACGTGTTTTCGTGAAGAAATCATGACAAACTAACACAAAATGAAGATTTCATTATAACTTGACATTCTGAGTTGTTTTCATGAAACCTGCGCTTCCCCTACAAGAGTTCGACCTACCATTATAGGAAAACGTGTTTTCGTGAAGAAATCATGACAAACTAACACAAAATGAAGATTTCATTGTAACTTGACATTCTGAGTTGTTTTCATGAAACCTGCGCTTCCCCTATAAGAGTTCGACCTACCATTATAGGAAAACGTGTTTTCGTGAAGAAATCATGACAAACTGACACAAAATGAAGATTTCATTATAACTTGACATTCTGAGTTGTTTTCATGAAACCTGCGCTTCCCCTACAAGAGTTCGACCTACCATTATAGGAAAACGTGTTTTCGTGAAGAAATCATGACAAACTAACACAAAATGAAGATTTCATTATAACTTGACATTCTGAGTTGTTTTCATGAAACCTACGCTTCCCCTATAAGAGTTCGACCTACCATTATAGGAAAACGTGTTTTCGTGAAGAAATCATGACAAACTAACACAAAATGAAGATTTCATTATAACTTGACATTCTGAGTTGTTTTCATGAAACCTGCGCTTCCCCTATAAGAGTTCAACCTACCATTATAAGAAAACGTGTTTTCGTGAAGAAATCATGACAAACTGACACAAAATGAAGATTTCATTATAACTTTACATTCTGAGTTGTTTTCATGAAACCTGCGCTTCCCCTACAAGAGTTCAACCTACCATTATAGGAAAACGTGTTTTCGTGAAGAAATCATGACAAACTAACACAAAATGAAGATTTCATTATAACTTGACATTCTGAGTTGTTTTCATGAAACCTGCGCTTCCCCTACAAGAGTTCGACCTACCATTATAGGAAAACGTGTTTTCGTGAAGAAATCATGACAAACTAACACAAAATGAAGATTTCATTATAACTTGACATTCTGAGTTGTTTTCATGAAACCTGCGCTTCCCCTACAAGAGTTCGACCTACCATTATAGGAAAACGTCTTTTCGGGAAGAAATCATGACAAACTAACACAAAATGAAGATTTCATTATAACTTGACATTCTGAGTTGTTTTCATGAACCCTGCGCTTCCCCTATAAGAGTTCGACCTACCATTATAGGAAAACGTGTTTTCGTGAAGAAATCATGACAAACTAACACAAAATGAAGATTTCATTATAACTTGACATTCTGAGTTGTTTTCATGAAACCTGCGCTTCCCCTACAAGAGTTCGACCTACCATTATAGGAAAACGTGTTTTCGTGAAGAAATCATGACAAACTAACACAAAATGAAGATTTCATTATAACTTGACATTCTGAGTTGTTTTCATGAAACGTGCGCTTCCCCTACAAGAGTTCGACCTACCATTATAGGAAAACGTGTTTTCGTGAAGAAATCATGACAAACTAACACAAAATGAAGATTTCATTATAACTTGACATTCTGAGTTGTTTTCATGAAACCTGCGCTTCCCCTACAAGAGTTCAACCTACCATTATAGGAAAACGTCTTTTCGGGAAGAAATCATGACAAACTAACACAAAATGAAGATTTCATTATAACTTGACATTCTGAGTTGTTTTCATGAACCCTGCGCTTCCCCTATAAGAGTTCAACCTACCATTATAGGAAAACGTGTTTTCGTGAAGAAATCATGACAAACTAACACAAAATGAAGATTTCATTATAACTTGACATTCTGAGTTGTTTTCATGAAACCTGCGCTTCCCCTATAAGAGTTCAACCTACCATTATAAGAAAACGTGTTTTCGTGAAGAAATCATGACAAACTGACACAAAATGAAGATTTCATTATAACTTTACATTCTGAGTTGTTTTCATGAAACCTGCGCTTCCCCTACAAGAGTTCAACCTACCATTATAGGAAAACGTGTTTTCGTGAAGAAATCATGACAAACTAACACAAAATGAAGATTTCATTATAACTTGACATTCTGAGTTGTTTTCATGAAACCTGCGCTTCCCCTACAAGAGTTCGACCTACCATTATAGGAAAACGTGTTTTCGTGAAGAAATCATGACAAACTAACACAAAATGAAGATTTCATTATAACTTGACATTCTGAGTTGTTTTCATGAAACCTGCGCTTCCCCTACAAGAGTTCAACCTACCATTATAGGAAAACGTCTTTTCGGGAAGAAATCATGACAAACTAACACAAAATGAAGATTTCATTATAACTTGACATTCTGAGTTGTTTTCATGAACCCTGCGCTTCCCCTATAAGAGTTCGACCTACCATTATAGGAAAACGTGTTTTCGTGAAGAAATCATGACAAACTAACACAAAATGAAGATTTCATTATAACTTGACATTCTGAGTTGTTTTCATGAAACGTGCGCTTCCCCTACAAGAGTTCGACCTACCATTATAGGAAAACGTGTTTTCGTGAAGAAATCATGACAAACTAACACAAAATGAAGATTTCATTATAACTTGACATTCTGAGTTGTTTTCATGAAACCTGCGCTTCCCCTACAAGAGTTCAACCTACCATTATAGGAAAACGTCTTTTCGGGAAGAAATCATGACAAACTAACACAAAATGAAGATTTCATTATAACTTGACATTCTGAGTTGTTTTCATGAACCCTGCGCTTCCCCTATAAGAGTTCAACCTACCATTATAGGAAAACGTGTTTTCGTGAAGAAATCATGACAAACTAACACAAAATGAAGATTTCATTATAACTTGACATTCTGAGTTGTTTTCATGAAACCTGCGCTTCCCCTACAAGAGTTCAACCTACCATTATAGGAAAACGTGTTTTCGTGAAGAAATCATGACAAACTAACACAAAATGAAGATTTCATTATAACTTGACATTCTGAGTTGTTTTCATGAAACCTGCGCTTCCCCTACAAGAGTTCAACCTACCATTATAGGAAAACGTCTTTTCGGGAAGAAATCATGACAAACTAACACAAAATGAAGATTTCATTATAACTTGACATTCTGAGTTGTTTTCATGAACCCTGCGCTTCCCCTATAAGAGTTCAACCTACCATTATAGGAAAACGTGTTTTCGTGAAGAAATCATGACAAACTAACACAAAATGAAGATTTCATTATAACTTGACATTCTGAGTTGTTTTCATGAAACCTGCGCTTCCCCTACAAGAGTTCAACCTACCATTATAGGAAAACGTGTTTTCGTGAAGAAATCATGACAAACTAACACAAAATGAAGATTTCATTATAACTTGACATTCTGAGTTGTTTTCATGAAACCTGCGCTTCCCCTACAAGAGTTCAACCTACCATTATAGGAAAACGTGTTTTCGTGAAGAAATCATGACAAACTAACACAAAATGAAGATTTCATTATAACTTGACATTCTGAGTTGTTTTCATGAAACCTGCGCTTCCCCTACAAGAGTTCAACCTACCATTATAGGAAAACGTCTTTTCGGGAAGAAATCATGACAAACTAACACAAAATGAAGATTTCATTATAACTTGACATTCTGAGTTGTTTTCATGAACCCTGCGCTTCCCCTATAAGAGTTCAACCTACCATTATAGGAAAATGTGTTTTCGTGAAGAAATCATGACAAACTAACACAAAATGAAGATTTCATTATAACTTGACATTCTGAGTTGTTTTCATGAAACCTGCGCTTCCCCTACAAGAGTTCAACCTACCATTATAGGAAAACGTGTTTTCGTGAAGAAATCATGACAAACTAACACAAAATGAAGATTTCATTATAACTTGACATTCTGAGTTGTTTTCATGAAACCTGCGCTTCCCCTACAAGAGTTCAACCTACCATTATAGGAAAACGTGTTTTCGTGAAGAAATCATGACAAACTAACACAAAATGAAGATTTCATTATAACTTGACATTCTGAGTTGTTTTCATGAAACCTGCGCTTCCCCTACAAGAGTTCAACCTACCATTATAGGAAAACGTGTTTTCGTGAAGAAATCATGACAAACTAACACAAAATGAAGATTTCATTATAACTTGACATTCTGAGTTGTTTTCATGAAACCTGCGCTTCCCCTACAAGAGTTCGACCTACCATTATAGGAAAACGTGTTTTCATGAAGAAATCATGACAAACTAACACAAAATGAAGATTTCATTATAACTTGACATTCTGAGTTGTTTTCATGAAACCTACGCTTCCCCTATAAGAGTTCAACCTACCATTATAGGAAAACGTGTTTTCGTGAAGAAATCATGACAAACTAACACAAAATGAAGATTTCATTATAACTTGACATTCTGAGTTGTTTTCATGAAACCTGCGCTTCCCCTATAAGAGTTCAACCTACCATTATAAGAAAACGTGTTTTCGTGAAGAAATCATGACAAACTGACACAAAATGAAGATTTCATTATAACTTGACATTCTGAGTTGTTTTCATGAAACCTGCGCTTCCCCTACAAGAGTTCAACCTACCATTATAGGAAAACGTGTTTTCGTGAAGAAATCATGACAAACTAACACAAAATGAAGATTTCATTATAACTTGACATTCTGAGTTGTTTTCATGAAACCTGCGCTTCCCCTATAAGAGTTCGACCTACCATTATAGGAAAACGTGTTTTCGTGAAGAAATCATGACAAACTGACACAAAATGAAGATTTCATTATAACTTGACATTCTGAGTTGTTTTCATGAAACCTGCGCTTCCCCTACAAGAGTTCGACCTACCATTATAGGAAAACGTGTTTTCGTGAAGAAATCATTACAAACTAACACAAAATGAAGATTTCATTATAACTTGACATTCTGAGTTGTTTTCATGAAACCTACGCTTCCCCTATAAGAGTTCAACCTACCATTATAGGAAAATGTGTTGTCGTGAAGAAATCATGACAAACTGACACAAAATGAAGATTTCATTATAACTTGACATTCTGAGTTGTTTTCATGAAACCTGCGCTTCCCCTACAAGAGTTCGACCTACCATTATAGGAAAACGTGTTTTCATGAAGAAATCATGACAAACTAACACAAAATGAAGATTTCATTATAACTTGACATTCTGAGTTGTTTTCATGAAACCTACGCTTCCCCTATAAGAGTTCAACCTACCATTATAGGAAAACGTGTTTTCGTGAAGAAATCATGACAAACTAACACAAAATGAAGATTTCATTATAACTTGACATTCTGAGTTGTTTTCATGAAACCTGCGCTTCCCCTATAAGAGTTCAACCTACCATTATAAGAAAACGTGTTTTCGTGAAGAAATCATGACAAACTGACACAAAATGAAGATTTCATTATAACTTGACATTCTGAGTTGTTTTCATGAAACCTGCGCTTCCCCTACAAGAGTTCAACCTACCATTATAGGAAAACGTCTTTTCGGGAAGAAATCATGACAAACTAACACAAAATGAAGATTTCATTATAACTTGACATTCTGAGTTGTTTTCATGAAACCTGCGCTTCCCCTATAAGAGTTCAACCTACCATTATAAGAAAACGTGTTTTCGTGAAGAAATCATGACAAACTGACACAAAATGAAGATTTCATTATAACTTGACATTCTGAGTTGTTTTCATGAAACCTGCGCTTCCCCTATAAGAGTTCAACCTACCATTATAAGAAAACGTGTTTTCGTGAAGAAATCATGACAAACTGACACAAAATGAAGATTTCATTATAACTTGACATTCTGAGTTGTTTTCATGTGTTACGATCCAGTCTAGGGTTGGACCGCAACAAAGTGAAAGGGAAGGAGGGATTGGGGAGGACAGGACAACTAGGGCTAGGAGAAGGGAACACGGGACACAGAGGGAGTCTTTTTTTATAGTTTTTTTTATAGTTTTTCACAAACACAATACAAACACTAGGTGTAACGAACGTCAGGAGTGACAAAGGCCAAAGAAACAAACAAAAGCACATCTACCGAGTAACCCAAGCTGAGCTACCTAAGTGAACACAAAGAAAATGGTGAAACGAAACAACAATGCCTAAATCTATCTCCCTGACCAAACAAACAATAATCCCCACGTTAACGAATAAACAAAAAGGCAGACACTCCCTACACACCTAGTGAAACACGAAACACCAAGCCGAGGCAAAGGTATCAAAAGGGAAAACCGAGAGGCGAAGTCGAAACACAGGCGAAAGTCCAAAACCAATCAAGCAATCAGAAACAAAGGCGAAAGTACAAATAAGGGCGAGGCGAGAATCGGAAGTCAAGGGCAAAACAGTCATACACGATCAATCAAACAAAGCAAAAGCGAACAGAGAGCGAGCTAGCAGGCGAGAAGCAAGTAGCGGGCAACGAAGGGACGAAGCGGCGAACTCTTCAGCCGGTGAACCGGAAACAGCTCCGAGGGCAAGGGAGGCGGGGGCAGGTCCTGAGGGCGGAGTCGAGGGGGCGGGCGACCAATCGGCGAGTGGGCAGGACGTCCGAAGGACCTGCAGGCATCCTCCTAAACTTACGGCACGTAACACTTACGGCACGTACCCGAAACTTACGGCACAAATTCCTTACGGCACGTAACCCGAACTTACGGCACGTAACACCCCCCCACACAAGAGTGAACCCACACGGGTCACCAAAATACACAGATCCCAAACAAAAAACAACAAAAACCACAAAATAAACATAAGAAAACAAACAGAACATGTCACATAACCACAGTAGTCAGGATCTCGAGAGGGCATCGGCCACAAGATTGCTAGCACCTTTCTTATGCCTGATCTCTATATTGAAGGCTTGTACGATTAGTGCCCAACGCATGAGGCGCTGGTTCGAATTACACATGCGGGACAGGAAAACCAAAGGATTATGATCAGTGTAGACTATCACCGGCTGGGGAGTCTCCCCCACATATACCTCAAAATGTTGCAACGCAAATAAGAGAGCGAGGGCCTCCTTCTCGATGGTACTATAGGCTAATTGATGCTTCACAAATTTCCGAGAAAAGTAACAAACGGGGTGGTCGAGTCCACGGTTGTCCTCCTGCAAAAGGACAGCACCAGCACCGATCCCACTGGCATCCACCTCCAGTTTGAAAGGCTTAGAGAAGTCTGGGGCCGCTAAGACGGGGGAGCTGCTAAGTAGCATCTTCACGGAATCGAAGGCGGCTTGGCAGGCTGGGGACCAAACGAAAGGCACCCCTTTTCGTAACAGCTGGGTCAGGGGCGCAACAACATCGGAGAAGTTTTTACAAAAACAACGGTAATAACCAGCCATTCCTAAGAATCGTCGTAACTCGCGAGGCGACCGGGGAACAGGGAAGGAAGTGATAGCCTGGACCTTGATGTCCAGGGGCTTAACCCTTCCATGTCCAACTAATTTACCTAAATAACTTACGGCTGCCTGTCCGAACTCACATTTCTCTAGGTTGAGGACGAGCGAGGCGGTCTGCAAACGAATGAACACTTGTTCCAACAAGCAGATGTGCTGCTCCCAGGTGTCCGAGTAAATGACAACGTCGTCTAAATAGGTTTCACAATTGCTAACGTCACCGAGAACCCGATGCATCAGCCTCTGAAAGGTTGCCGGTGCATTACGCAAACCGAAGGACATTACTGTATACTGGAGGAAGGTATCAGGTGTGGCGAAAGCAGAGATTTCAGAGGCACGGGGAGTTAACGGTACTTGCCAGTAACCCTTCAATAGGTCTAACTTGGTCACGAACTTGGCAGAGCCAATGCGATCCACACAGTCTTCCATACGCGGCAGCGGGTATGCATCTGGCTTGGTCACCGCGTTGACTTTCCGATAATCGGTACAAAAACGAAACGTTCCGTCAGGCTTGGGAACCAAGAGGCACGGGGAACACCAAGGGCTGCTACTGGGCACCGCGAGACCGGTATCTAACAGGTAAGAGGTTTCACGAGCGAGCTGAGACCGTTTCTGTGGGTTTACCCTATACGGGTGCTGTTTAATGGGAGGGTGAGCACCGACGTCTATGTCGTGCTCAGCAGCAGGGGTGCGCGATGGGGTGTCCGAAAATAGGGACCGGAACCGACTCACCAGGGATGACAGGTCGGTTTGAGCAGACTGGGGCAGATGTCTGAGACGAGCCGAAAGGTTCTGCAGGGCCTCGGAGTTAGGAAGGCGAGCGCAAGGCAAACAGTTCCTACCAAGATGCAAGTCATCTGTCTCGGGCGAGTACGTGGTGACAGATGCGATGCCAACAGGAGCAGGCGGCTGATCCAAAGCGAGCGAGGGGCGAGGCACCGAACGTTCGAGGTAGGGTTTCAACATGTTCACATGACACATACGAGTCTTCCTTCTACGATCTGGGGTTACCAATACATAATTAGTAGGGCTCAGCTTTTCTTGGACCACATAAGGACCAGAGAAACGGGCACGGAGGGAGGAGCCTGGCAGTGGCAGAAGAACGAGCACCCGATCTCCGGCTTGAAACGATCGGTGTTGGGCGGAACTGTCAAATCGTCTCTTCATCCTGTCCTGAGAGACGCCCAGGGTTCTCCTGGCTAATGCTCTGACCGCGAACATGCGATCACGAAGAGCGCTAACATATTTACACACGTCTTGGGTAGGGGGAAATACACAGGGAGACAGCCATTGTTCCTGCAACACTTTCAGAGGGCCTCGCACAGTATGGCCAAACACTAATTCGGCCGGACTAAACCCGGTTGATTCCTGCACAGTATCACGAATAGCAAAAAGGAGGAGAGGTACCCCCTCATCCCATTCCTTTCCTGCATCTAGACAGAAGGTACGCAGCATATTTTTAAAGGTTTGATGGAACCTCTCCAGCGCCCCCTGACTCTCTGGGTGGTAGGCACTGGATACGGAGTGACGAACTCCCAATTCACGAATCACCTGGGCGAATAGTTTGGACGTGAAATTAGAACCTTGATCCGATTGTACATACTTTGGAAGCCCGAACGTGGTGAAGAATTTAATTAGGCTCTTCACAATCACCGGAGTCCGAAGACTACGTATGGGTATAGCTTCCGGGTAGCGAGTTGCAGCACACATCAAAGTGAATAGATAACAATTACCCGAGCGAGTCTTCGGCAACGGGCCGACACAATCTATAATGACATGTTCAAAGGGTTCTCCGAATACAGGGATGGGACGTAACGGGGCAGGTGCAATTATCTGATTTGGCTTACCCACAGCCTGGCAGACATGACAAGTTTTACAGTAGTTTTTCACATCCGAATTAACTCCCGGCCAATAGAAATACTGCAACACACGGGACAACGTTTTCCGGATACCGAGGTGACCTGAACACGGGTGATCATGAGCTAAGGACAAAACATAATCACGGTACAATCGCGGGACTACCACCTGGAACACCGTAGCCCACTCAAAAGGCGAGTCTGGTGGGGACCACTGTCGCATTAGGATCCGATCGCGAAAGAAGTATGCTGTGGGGTGCTCCTTTACGTCCGGCTTGTCCATGGCAGAGACACGACAGGGTTCCAATGAAGGGTCCCCTTTCTGAGCCGAGATCAGCGCGTCTTTAGTAGAGGGAACTTCAGGGGAAGGAACAGAGTGATTAGGATCAGGGGTCACAGACTCAATCTTCGAAGGTTTATCCAACACTGGCACGGACATGAACGTGTCCTCGAGGTCAATGTCGGCAAGCTGGCGCCGCTGTGCACGAGTAAGCACACACGCAGGAAACACCGTCGGGTGTTCCACCGCTACATCATTTTCACACAGCACAGGGTCCAGAACGACTTCGGGTAGAGGAACGATTCTCTTCCCCGCTATGTCATTCCCAAGAATAAACGTAATGCCTGGGACAGGTAACTGGGGCTGGACAGCTACTCGCACGTATCCCGAGAAATCGGGAGTACACAAATAAACGGTGTGCAGGGGAACTCCAGCCACACACAAATCGATTCCCTGCACCAACACATCCGTACCACAGTACGTTTCGTCACATAGGGGAATAACTCCTTCCACCAAGAATGACTGAGCGGCTCCCGTATCCCGCAGGATAGTCACAGGGTGCCGAGCATCCATCTCACTGAGCGAAACCGAACCAGTAAATACAAATGGTTCGAAAGCAGCATCAACGCGAGAGGAGGAGGACGAAGAACTGTCGGGGCAGGCAGCAACATTTACTTTCCTAGCTGCTGAACGAGCTTCCTTGCGCTTTAACACAGGACAAACAGATATAATATGGCCCACTTCGTGGCAATAGAAGCACTCGCGTTTCTCCACGGGTGGTGGAGACGCTTGCGAAGGGGAGGTTACAATCGGACGAGTTTTACGAGGCAAAGGAATCGGAGCAAACACCGTTTTGTGGGTCAAAACGAACTCGTCAGCGAGGGTGGCAGCTTCAGTTAGCGAAGTGACTTTTTGCTCATTCAAGTACACTACCACTCGATCAGGAACACAGTTCTTAAATTCTTCTAACAGGACCAGTTCCTTAAGCTGGTTAAACACACCACTAGCGCCGCACCACTTATCAAATAAGACGGCTTTCTCGCGTGCGAACTCCACGTATGTTTGGCTGGCGGATTTGGGAAGATTTCGAAAGTTCTGCCGATAAGCTTCCGGCACTAACTCATAAGCTCGAAGCACAGTAGCCTTCACAATGTCGTAATCCAGGCTCTGCTCTAACGCAAGAGCCGAACAAACTTCCTGTGCCTTACCCACAAGCTTACATTGCAGTAACAGTGACCAAAGGTGTTTGGGCCAGTTCAATGTCATAGCAATGCGCTCAAAAATGGAAAAGTAGGCGTCTACCTCATTTTCCCGAAACACAGGAACAAGACCGATGTGTCGGCTCACATCAAAGCTCGATCTACCAATTTCCGGGGAGACAGGCGAGCTCAAGGGAGACCGGGGACGGGGTCTAGGAGCGTCTTGGGCGTCAGCCTGGTCTCGGGCGGAGCGAGCTGCGGGTGGAGGTGTACCTGGTGTGGGTGCTTTACGCGGAAGAGGCATCGGTTTTTGGTCGCCCATGCTCATCCGACGTAACTCCAGCTCCTTCTCAGCCTCCATCTCCATAGCCCGGACACGGAGTAGCTGAGCCTGGTACTCCTGTCTCTTAATCTCAAGCTCGAGCTCCCGTAACTTAATTGTCAGCAGTAGGTCCTCCCTGGTTGAGCGGGGATCTCCAAGATCCATGCGGTGTCCACTCCCTGGATCGTCGCTGCTGGCCTCCGCTACAGCAGACATCCGAACCGGGGTGGCAGCAACACTAGGGGATCCACCCAACTCAGGCAGTATACCTTGCTGAACCAATTCATCGAGCAGAATTTGCTTAACAACCCGCTTGGAAGCCTCAGCGGGGACCAAAATGTTAAAGAAGTCTGCTATCTGTAGCAGATCATCCTTGCGGCACACATCAAATTGTTCGAGTGTGGGGTAAAGGGTGAACGCAACAAGGTCGAATTGGGCCATCACGATTACTGCAATCACCACAACACCCCCCCACACAAAAAAAATCCGCCAGACAAGCACGAAAGGGAAAGAAGGAAAGGACGAGCCCCCAATTTTGTTACGATCCAGTCTAGGGTTGGACCGCAACAAAGTGAAAGGGAAGGAGGGATTGGGGAGGACAGGACAACTAGGGCTAGGAGAAGGGAACACGGGACACAGAGGGAGTCTTTTTTTATAGTTTTTTTTATAGTTTTTCACAAACACAATACAAACACTAGGTGTAACGAACGTCAGGAGTGACAAAGGCCAAAGAAACAAACAAAAGCACATCTACCGAGTAACCCAAGCTGAGCTACCTAAGTGAACACAAAGAAAATGGTGAAACGAAACAACAATGCCTAAATCTATCTCCCTGACCAAACAAACAATAATCCCCACGTTAACGAATAAACAAAAAGGCAGACACTCCCTACACACCTAGTGAAACACGAAACACCAAGCCGAGGCAAAGGTATCAAAAGGGAAAACCGAGAGGCGAAGTCGAAACACAGGCGAAAGTCCAAAACCAATCAAGCAATCAGAAACAAAGGCGAAAGTACAAATAAGGGCGAGGCGAGAATCGGAAGTCAAGGGCAAAACAGTCATACACGATCAATCAAACAAAGCAAAAGCGAACAGAGAGCGAGCTAGCAGGCGAGAAGCAAGTAGCGGGCAACGAAGGGACGAAGCGGCGAACTCTTCAGCCGGTGAACCGGAAACAGCTCCGAGGGCAAGGGAGGCGGGGGCAGGTCCTGAGGGCGGAGTCGAGGGGGCGGGCGACCAATCGGCGAGTGGGCAGGACGTCCGAAGGACCTGCAGGCATCCTCCTAAACTTACGGCACGTAACACTTACGGCACGTACCCGAAACTTACGGCACAAATTCCTTACGGCACGTAACCCGAACTTACGGCACGTAACACATGAAACCTGCGCTTCCCCTACAAGAGTTCAACCTACCATTATAGGAAAACGTGTTTTCGTGAAGAAATCATGACAAACTGACACAAAATGAAGATTTCATTATAACTTGACATTCTGAGTTGTTTTCATGAAACCTGCGCTTCCCCTACAAGAGTTCGACCTACCATTATAGGAAAACGTGTTTTCGTGAAGAAATCATTACAAACTAACACAAAATGAAGATTTCATTATAACTTGACATTCTGAGTTGTTTTCATGAAACCTACGCTTCCCCTATAAGAGTTCAACCTACCATTATAGGAAAATGTGTTTTCGTGAAGAAATCATGACAAACTGACACAAAATGAAGATTTCATTATAACTTGACATTCTGAGTTGTTTTCATGAAACCTGCGCTTCCCCTACAAGAGTTCGACCTACCATTATAGGAAAACGTGTTTTCATGAAGAAATCATGACAAACTAACACAAAATGAAGATTTCATTATAACTTGACATTCTGAGTTGTTTTCATGAAACCTACGCTTCCCCTATAAGAGTTCAACCTACCATTATAGGAAAACGTGTTTTCGTGAAGAAATCATGACAAACTAACACAAAATGAAGATTTCATTATAACTTGACATTCTGAGTTGTTTTCATGAAACCTGCGCTTCCCCTATAAGAGTTCAACCTACCATTATAAGAAAACGTGTTTTCGTGAAGAAATCATGACAAACTGACACAAAATGAAGATTTCATTATAACTTGACATTCTGAGTTGTTTTCATGAAACCTGCGCTTCCCCTACAAGAGTTCAACCTACCATTATAGGAAAACGTGTTTTCGTGAAGAAATCATGACAAACTAACACAAAATGAAGATTTCATTATAACTTGACATTCTGAGTTGTTTTCATGAAACCTGCGCTTCCCCTATAAGAGTTCGACCTACCATTATAGGAAAACGTGTTTTCGTGAAGAAATCATGACAAACTGACACAAAATGAAGATTTCATTATAACTTGACATTCTGAGTTGTTTTCATGAAACCTGCGCTTCCCCTACAAGAGTTCGACCTACCATTATAGGAAAACGTGTTTTCGTGAAGAAATCATTACAAACTAACACAAAATGAAGATTTCATTATAACTTGACATTCTGAGTTGTTTTCATGAAACCTACGCTTCCCCTATAAGAGTTCAACCTACCATTATAGGAAAATGTGTTTTCGTGAAGAAATCATGACAAACTGACACAAAATGAAGATTTCATTATAACTTGACATTCTGAGTTGTTTTCATGAAACCTGCGCTTCCCCTACAAGAGTTCGACCTACCATTATAGGAAAACGTGTTTTCGTGAAGAAATCATGACAAACTAACACAAAATGAAGATTTCATTATAACTTGACATTCTGAGTTGTTTTCATGAAACCTACGCTTCCCCTATAAGAGTTCAACCTACCATTATAGGAAAACGTGTTTTCGTGAAGAAATCATGACAAACTAACACAAAATGAAGATTTCATTATAACTTGACATTCTGAGTTGTTTTCATGAAACCTGCGCTTCCCCTATAAGAGTTCAACCTACCATTATAAGAAAACGTGTTTTCGTGAAGAAATCATGACAAACTGACACAAAATGAAGATTTCATTATAACTTGACATTCTGAGTTGTTTTCATGAAACCTGCGCTTCCCCTACAAGAGTTCGACCTACCATTATAGGAAAACGTGTTTTCGTGAAGAAATCATGACAAACTAACACAAAATGAAGATTTCATTATAACTTGACATTCTGAGTTGTTTTCATGAAACCTACGCTTCCCCTATAAGAGTTCAACCTACCATTATAGGAAAACGTGTTTTCGTGAAGAAATCATGACAAACTAACACAAAATGAAGATTTCATTATAACTTGACATTCTGAGTTGTTTTCATGAAACCTGCGCTTCCCCTATACGAGTTCAACCTACCATTATAAGAAAACGTGTTTTCGTGAAGAAATCATGACAAACTGACACAAAATGAAGATTTCATTATAACTTGACATTCTGAGTTGTTTTCATGAAACCTGCGCTTCCCCTACAAGAGCTCAACCTACCATTATAGGAAAACGTGTTTTCGTGAAGAAATCATGACAAACTGACACAAAATGAAGATTTCATTATAACTTGACATTCTGAGTTGTTTTCATGAAACCTGCGCTTCCCCTACAAGAGTTCGACCTACCATTATAGGAAAACGTGTTTTCGTAAAGAAATCATGACAAACTAACACAAAATGAAGATTTCATTATAACTTGACATTCTGAGTTGTTTTCATGAAACCTGCGCTTCCCCTACAAGAGTTCAACCTACCATTATAGGAAAACGTCTTTTCGGGAAGAAATCATGACAAACTAACACAAAATGAAGATTTCATTATAACTTGACATTCTGAGTTGTTTTCATGAACCCTGCGCTTCCCCTATAAGAGTTCAACCTACCATTATAGGAAAACGTGTTTTCGTGAAGAAATCATGACAAACTAACACAAAATGAAGATTTCATTATAACTTGACATTCTGAGTTGTTTTCATGAAACCTGCGCTTCCCCTACAAGAGTTCAACCTACCATTATAGGAAAACGTCTTTTCGGGAAGAAATCATGACAAACTAACACAAAATGAAGATTTCATTATAACTTGACATTCTGAGTTGTTTTCATGAACCCTGCGCTTCCCCTATAAGAGTTCAACCTACCATTATAGGAAAACGTGTTTTCGTGAAGAAATCATGACAAACTAACACAAAATGAAGATTTCATTATAACTTGACATTCTGAGTTGTTTTCATGAAACCTGCGCTTCCCCTACAAGAGTTCAACCTACCATTATAGGAAAACGTGTTTTCGTGAAGAAATCATGACAAACTAACACAAAATGAAGATTTCATTATAACTTGACATTCTGAGTTGTTTTCATGAAACCTGCGCTTCCCCTACAAGAGTTCAACCTACCATTATAGGAAAACGTGTTTTCGTGAAGAAATCATGACAAACTGACACAAAATGAAGATTTCATTATAACTTGACATTCTGAGTTGTTTTCATGAAACCTACGCTTCCCCTATAAGAGTTCGACCTACCATTATAGGAAAACGTGTTTTCGTGAAGAAATCATGACAAACTAACACAAAATGAAGATTTCATTATAACTTGACATTCTGAGTTGTTTTCATGAAACCTGCGCTTCCCCTATAAGAGTTCAACCTACCATTATAAGAAAACGTGTTTTCGTGAAGAAATCATGACAAACTGACACAAAATGAAGATTTCATTATAACTTGACATTCTGAGTTGTTTTCATGAAACCTGCGCTTCCCCTACAAGAGTTCAACCTACCATTATAGGAAAACGTGTTTTCGTGAAGAAATCATGACAAACTAACACAAAATGAAGATTTCATTATAACTTGACATTCTGAGTTGTTTTCATGAAACCTACGCTTCCCCTATAAGAGTTCAACCTACCATTATAGGAAAACGTGTTTTCGTGAAGAAATCATGACAAACTAACACAAAATGAAGATTTCATTATAACTTGACATTCTGAGTTGTTTTCATGAAACCTGCGCTTCCCCTATAAGAGTTCAACCTACCATTATAGGAAAATGTGTTTTCGTGAAGAAATCATGACAAACTGACACAAAATGAAGATTTCATTATAACTTGACATTCTGAGTTGTTTTCATGAAACCTGCGCTTCCCCTACAAGAGTTCGACCTACCATTATAGGAAAACGTGTTTTCGTGAAGAAATCATGACAAACTAACACAAAATGAAGATTTCATTATAACTTGACATTCTGAGTTGTTTTCATGAAACCTACGCTTCCCCTATAAGAGTTCAACCTACCATTATAGGAAAACGTGTTTTCGTGAAGAAATCATGACAAACTAACACAAAATGAAGATTTCATTATAACTTGACATTCTGAGTTGTTTTCATGAAACCTGCGCTTCCCCTATAAGAGTTCAATCTACCATTATAAGAAAACGTGTTTTCGTGAAGAAATCATGACAAACTGACACAAAATTAAGATTTCATTATAACTTGACATTCTGAGTTGTTTTCATGAAACCTGCGCTTCCCCTACAAGAGTTCAACCTACCATTATAGGAAAACGTGTTTTCGTGAAGAAATCATGACAAACTGACACAAAATGAAGATTTCATTATAACTTGACATTCTGAGTTGTTTTCATGAAACCTGCGCTTCCCCTACAAGAGTTCGACCTACCATTATAGGAAAACGTGTTTTCGTGAAGAAATCATGACAAACTAACACAAAATGAAGATTTCATTATAACTTGACATTCTGAGTTGTTTTCATGAAACCTGCGCTTCCCCTACAAGAGTTCGACCTACCATTATAGGAAAACGTGTTTTCGTGAAGAAATCATGACAAACTAACACAAAATGAAGATTTCATTATAACTTGACATTCTGAGTTGTTTTCATGAAACCTGCGCTTCCCCTACAAGAGTTCAACCTACCATTATAGGAAAACGTGTTTTCGTGAAGAAATCATGACAAACTAACACAAAATGAAGATTTCATTATAACTTGACATTCTGAGTTGTTTTCATGAAACCTACGCTTCCCCTATAAGAGTTCAACCTACCATTATAGGAAAACGTGTTTTCGTGAAGAAATCATGACAAACTAACACAAAATGAAGATTTCATTATAACTTGACATTCTGAGTTGTTTTCATGAAACCTGCGCTTCCCCTATAAGAGTTCAACCTACCATTATAAGAAAACGTGTTTTCGTGAAGAAATCATGACAAACTGACACAAAATGAAGATTTCATTATAACTTGACATTCTGAGTTGTTTTCATGAAACCTGCGCTTCCCCTACAAGAGTTCAACCTACCATTATAGGAAAACGTGTTTTCGTGAAGAAATCATGACAAACTAACACAAAATGAAGATTTCATTATAACTTGACATTCTGAGTTGTTTTCATGAAACCTGCGCTTCCCCTATAAGAGTTCGACCTACCATTATAGGAAAACGTGTTTTCGTGAAGAAATCATGACAAACTGACACAAAATGAAGATTTCATTATAACTTGACATTCTGAGTTGTTTTCATGAAACCTACGCTTCCCCTATAAGAGTTCGACCTACCATTATAGGAAAACGTGTTTTCGTGAAGAAATCATGACAAACTGACACAAAATGAAGATTTCATTATAACTTGACATTCTGAGTTGTTTTCATGAAACCTGCGCTTCCCCTATAAGAGTTCGACCTACCATTATAAGAAAACGTGTTTTCGTGAAGAAATCATGACAAACTGACACAAAATGAAGATTTCATTATAACTTGACATTCTGAGTTGTTTTCATGAAACCTGCGCTTCCCCTACAAGAGTTCGACCTACCATTATAGGAAAACGTGTTTTCGTGAAGAAATCATGACAAACTAACACAAAATGAAGATTTCATTATAACTTGACATTCTGAGTTGTTTTCATGAAACCTACGCTTCCCCTATAAGAGTTCAACCTACCATTATAGGAAAATGTGTTTTCGTGAAGAAATCATGACAAACTGACACAAAATGAAGATTTCATTATAACTTGACATTCTGAGTTGTTTTCATGAAACCTGCGCTTCCCCTACAAGAGTTCGACCTACCATTATAGGAAAACGTGTTTTCATGAAGAAATCATGACAAACTAACACAAAATGAAGATTTCATTATAACTTGACATTCTGAGTTGTTTTCATGAAACCTACGCTTCCCCTATAAGAGTTCAACCTACCATTATAGGAAAACGTGTTTTCGTGAAGAAATCATGACAAACTAACACAAAATGAAGATTTCATTATAACTTGACATTCTGAGTTGTTTTCATGAAACCTGCGCTTCCCCTATAAGAGTTCAACCTACCATTATAAGAAAACGTGTTTTCGTGAAGAAATCATGACAAACTGACACAAAATGAAGATTTCATTATAACTTGACATTCTGAGTTGTTTTCATGAAACCTGCGCTTCCCCTACAAGAGTTCAACCTACCATTATAGGAAAACGTGTTTTCGTGAAGAAATCATGACAAACTAACACAAAATGAAGATTTCATTATAACTTGACATTCTGAGTTGTTTTCATGAAACCTGCGCTTCCCCTATAAGAGTTCGACCTACCATTATAAGAAAACGTGTTTTCGTGAAGAAATCATGACAAACTGACACAAAATGAAGATTTCATTATAACTTGACATTCTGAGTTGTTTTCATGAAACCTGCGCTTCCCCTACAAGAGTTCAACCTACCATTATAGGAAAACGTGTTTTCGTGAAGAAATCATGACAAACTAACACAAAATGAAGATTTCATTATAACTTGACATTCTGAGTTGTTTTCATGAAACCTGCGCTTCCCCTATAAGAGTTCGACCTACCATTATAGGAAAACGTGTTTTCGTGAAGAAATCATGACAAACTGACACAAAATGAAGATTTCATTATAACTTGACATTCTGAGTTGTTTTCATGAAACCTGCGCTTCCCCTACAAGAGTTCGACCTACCATTATAGGAAAACGTGTTTTCGTGAAGAAATCATTACAAACTAACACAAAATGAAGATTTCATTATAACTTGACATTCTGAGTTGTTTTCATGAAACCTACGCTTCCCCTATAAGAGTTCAACCTACCATTATAGGAAAATGTGTTTTCGTGAAGAAATCATGACAAACTGACACAAAATGAAGATTTCATTATAACTTGACATTCTGAGTTGTTTTCATGAAACCTGCGCTTCCCCTACAAGAGTTCGACCTACCATTATAGGAAAACGTGTTTTCATGAAGAAATCATGACAAACTAACACAAAATGAAGATTTCATTATAACTTGACATTCTGAGTTGTTTTCATGAAACCTACGCTTCCCCTATAAGAGTTCAACCTACCATTATAGGAAAACGTGTTTTCGTGAAGAAATCATGACAAACTAACACAAAATGAAGATTTCATTATAACTTGACATTCTGAGTTGTTTTCATGAAACCTGCGCTTCCCCTATAAGAGTTCAACCTACCATTATAAGAAAACGTGTTTTCGTGAAGAAATCATGACAAACTGACACAAAATGAAGATTTCATTATAACTTGACATTCTGAGTTGTTTTCATGAAACCTGCGCTTCCCCTACAAGAGTTCAACCTACCATTATAGGAAAACGTGTTTTCGTGAAGAAATCATGACAAACTAACACAAAATGAAGATTTCATTATAACTTGACATTCTGAGTTGTTTTCATGAAACCTGCGCTTCCCCTATAAGAGTTCGACCTACCATTATAGGAAAACGTGTTTTCGTGAAGAAATCATGACAAACTGACACAAAATGAAGATTTCATTATAACTTGACATTCTGAGTTGTTTTCATGAAACCTGCGCTTCCCCTACAAGAGTTCGACCTACCATTATAGGAAAACGTGTTTTCGTGAAGAAATCATGACAAACTAACACAAAATGAAGATTTCATTATAACTTGACATTCTGAGTTGTTTTCATGAAACCTACGCTTCCCCTATAAGAGTTCAACCTACCATTATAGGAAAACGTGTTTTCGTGAAGAAATCATGACAAACTAACACAAAATGAAGATTTCATTATAACTTGACATTCTGAGTTGTTTTCATGAAACCTGCGCTTCCCCTATACGAGTTCAACCTACCATTATAAGAAAACGTGTTTTCGTGAAGAAATCATGACAAACTGACACAAAATGAAGATTTCATTATAACTTGACATTCTGAGTTGTTTTCATGAAACCTGCGCTTCCCCTACAAGAGCTCAACCTACCATTATAGGAAAACGTGTTTTCGTGAAGAAATCATGACAAACTGACACAAAATGAAGATTTCATTATAACTTGACATTCTGAGTTGTTTTCATGAAACCTGCGCTTCCCCTACAAGAGTTCGACCTACCATTATAGGAAAACGTGTTTTCGTAAAGAAATCATGACAAACTAACACAAAATGAAGATTTCATTATAACTTGACATTCTGAGTTGTTTTCATGAAACCTGCGCTTCCCCTACAAGAGTTCAACCTACCATTATAGGAAAACGTCTTTTCGGGAAGAAATCATGACAAACTAACACAAAATGAAGATTTCATTATAACTTGACATTCTGAGTTGTTTTCATGAACCCTGCGCTTCCCCTATAAGAGTTCAACCTACCATTATAGGAAAACGTGTTTTCGTGAAGAAATCATGACAAACTAACACAAAATGAAGATTTCATTATAACTTGACATTCTGAGTTGTTTTCATGAAACCTGCGCTTCCCCTACAAGAGTTCAACCTACCATTATAGGAAAACGTCTTTTCGGGAAGAAATCATGACAAACTAACACAAAATGAAGATTTCATTATAACTTGACATTCTGAGTTGTTTTCATGAACCCTGCGCTTCCCCTATAAGAGTTCAACCTACCATTATAGGAAAACGTGTTTTCGTGAAGAAATCATGACAAACTAACACAAAATGAAGATTTCATTATAACTTGACATTCTGAGTTGTTTTCATGAAACCTGCGCTTCCCCTACAAGAGTTCAACCTACCATTATAGGAAAACGTGTTTTCGTGAAGAAATCATGACAAACTAACACAAAATGAAGATTTCATTATAACTTGACATTCTGAGTTGTTTTCATGAAACCTGCGCTTCCCCTACAAGAGTTCAACCTACCATTATAGGAAAACGTGTTTTCGTGAAGAAATCATGACAAACTAACACAAAATGAAGATTTCATTATAACTTGACATTCTGAGTTGTTTTCATGAAACCTGCGCTTCCCCTACAAGAGTTCAACCTACCATTATAGGAAAACGTGTTTTCGTGAAGAAATCATGACAAACTAACACAAAATGAAGATTTCATTATAACTTGACATTCTGAGTTGTTTTCATGAAACCTACGCTTCCCCTATAAGAGTTCAACCTACCATTATAGGAAAACGTGTTTTCGTGAAGAAATCATGACAAACTAACACAAAATGAAGATTTCATTATAACTTGACATTCTGAGTTGTTTTCATGAAACCTGCGCTTCCCCTATAAGAGTTCAACCTACCATTATAAGAAAACGTGTTTTCGTGAAGAAATCATGACAAACTGACACAAAATGAAGATTTCATTATAACTTGACATTCTGAGTTGTTTTCATGAAACCTGCGCTTCCCCTACAAGAGTTCAACCTACCATTATAGGAAAACGTGTTTTCGTGAAGAAATCATGACAAACTAACACAAAATGAAGATTTCATTATAACTTGACATTCTGAGTTGTTTTCATGAAACCTGCGCTTCCCCTATAAGAGTTCGACCTACCATTATAGGAAAACGTGTTTTCGTGAAGAAATCATGACAAACTGACACAAAATGAAGATTTCATTATAACTTGACATTCTGAGTTGTTTTCATGAAACCTACGCTTCCCCTATAAGAGTTCGACCTACCATTATAGGAAAACGTGTTTTCGTGAAGAAATCATGACAAACTAACACAAAATGAAGATTTCATTATAACTTGACATTCTGAGTTGTTTTCATGAAACCTGCGCTTCCCCTATAAGAGTTCAACCTACCATTATAAGAAAACGTGTTTTCGTGAAGAAATCATGACAAACTGACACAAAATGAAGATTTCATTATAACTTGACATTCTGAGTTGTTTTCATGAAACCTGCGCTTCCCCTACAAGAGTTCAACCTACCATTATAGGAAAACGTGTTTTCGTGAAGAAATCATGACAAACTAACACAAAATGAAGATTTCATTATAACTTGACATTCTGAGTTGTTTTCATGAAACCTACGCTTCCCCTATAAGAGTTCAACCTACCATTATAGGAAAACGTGTTTTCGTGAAGAAATCATGACAAACTAACACAAAATGAAGATTTCATTATAACTTGACATTCTGAGTTGTTTTCATGAAACCTGCGCTTCCCCTATAAGAGTTCAACCTACCATTATAGGAAAATGTGTTTTCGTGAAGAAATCATGACAAACTGACACAAAATGAAGATTTCATTATAACTTGACATTCTGAGTTGTTTTCATGAAACCTGCGCTTCCCCTACAAGAGTTCGACCTACCATTATAGGAAAACGTGTTTTCGTGAAGAAATCATGACAAACTAACACAAAATGAAGATTTCATTATAACTTGACATTCTGAGTTGTTTTCATGAAACCTACGCTTCCCCTATAAGAGTTCAACCTACCATTATAGGAAAACGTGTTTTCGTGAAGAAATCATGACAAACTAACACAAAATGAAGATTTCATTATAACTTGACATTCTGAGTTGTTTTCATGAAACCTGCGCTTCCCCTATAAGAGTTCAATCTACCATTATAAGAAAACGTGTTTTCGTGAAGAAATCATGACAAACTGACACAAAATTAAGATTTCATTATAACTTGTCATTCTGAGTTGTTTTCATGAAACCTGCGCTTCCCCTACAAGAGTTCAACCTACCATTATAGGAAAACGTGTTTTCGTGAAGAAATCATGACAAACTGACACAAAATGAAGATTTCATTATAACTTGACATTCTGAGTTGTTTTCATGAAACCTGCGCTTCCCCTACAAGAGTTCGACCTACCATTATAGGAAAACGTGTTTTCGTGAAGAAATCATGACAAACTAACACAAAATGAAGATTTCATTATAACTTGACATTCTGAGTTGTTTTCATGAAACCTGCGCTTCCCCTACAAGAGTTCGACCTACCATTATAGGAAAACGTGTTTTCGTGAAGAAATCATGACAAACTAACACAAAATGAAGATTTCATTATAACTTGACATTCTGAGTTGTTTTCATGAAACCTGCGCTTCCCCTACAAGAGTTCAACCTACCATTATAGGAAAACGTGTTTTCGTGAAGAAATCATGACAAACTAACACAAAATGAAGATTTCATTATAACTTGACATTCTGAGTTGTTTTCATGAAACCTACGCTTCCCCTATAAGAGTTCAACCTACCATTATAGGAAAACGTGTTTTCGTGAAGAAATCATGACAAACTAACACAAAATGAAGATTTCATTATAACTTGACATTCTGAGTTGTTTTCATGAAACCTGCGCTTCCCCTATAAGAGTTCAACCTACCATTATAAGAAAACGTGTTTTCGTGAAGAAATCATGACAAACTGACACAAAATGAAGATTTCATTATAACTTGACATTCTGAGTTGTTTTCATGAAACCTGCGCTTCCCCTACAAGAGTTCAACCTACCATTATAGGAAAACGTGTTTTCGTGAAGAAATCATGACAAACTAACACAAAATGAAGATTTCATTATAACTTGACATTCTGAGTTGTTTTCATGAAACCTGCGCTTCCCCTATAAGAGTTCGACCTACCATTATAGGAAAACGTGTTTTCGTGAAGAAATCATGACAAACTGACACAAAATGAAGATTTCATTATAACTTGACATTCTGAGTTGTTTTCATGAAACCTACGCTTCCCCTATAAGAGTTCGACCTACCATTATAGGAAAACGTGTTTTCGTGAAGAAATCATGACAAACTAACACAAAATGAAGATTTCATTATAACTTGACATTCTGAGTTGTTTTCATGAAACCTGCGCTTCCCCTATAAGAGTTCAACCTACCATTATAAGAAAACGTGTTTTCGTGAAGAAATCATGACGACAAACTGACACAAAATGAAGATTTCATTATAACTTGACATTCTGAGTTGTTTTCATGAAACCTGCGCTTCCCCTACAAGAGTTCAACCTACCATTATAGGAAAACGTGTTTTCGTGAAGAATCATGACAAACTAACACAAAATGAAGATTTCATTATAACTTGACATTCTGAGTTGTTTTCATGAAACCTACGCTTCCCCTATAAGAGTTCAACTACCATTATAGGAAAACGTGTTTTCGTGAAGAAATCATGACAACTAACACAAAATGAAGATTTCATTATAACTTGACATTCTGAGTTGTTTTCATGAAACCTGCGCTTCCCCTATAAGAGTTCAACCTACCATTATAGGAAAATGTGTTTTCGTGAAGAAATCATGACAAACTGACACAAAATGAAGATTTCATTATAACTTGACATTCTGAGTTGTTTTCATGAAACCTGCGCTTCCCCTACAAGAGTTCGACCTACCATTATAGGAAAACGTGTTTTCGTGAAGAAATCATGACAAACTAACACAAAATGAAGATTTCATTATAACTTGACATTCTGAGTTGTTTTCATGAAACCTACGCTTCCCCTATAAGAGTTCAACCTACCATTATAGGAAAACGTGTTTTCGTGAAGAAATCATGACAAACTAACACAAAATGAAGATTTCATTATAACTTGACATTCTGAGTTGTTTTCATGAAACCTGCGCTTCCCCTATAAGAGTTCAACCTACCATTATAAGAAAACGTGTTTTCGTGAAGAAATCATGACAAACTGACACAAAATGAAGATTTCATTATAACTTGACATTCTGAGTTGTTTTCATGAAACCTGCGCTTCCCCTACAAGAGTTCAACCTACCATTATAGGAAAACGTGTTTTCGTGAAGAAATCATGACAAACTGACACAAAATGAAGATTTCATTATAACTTGACATTCTGAGTTGTTTTCATGAAACCTGCGCTTCCCCTACAAGAGTTCGACCTACCATTATAGGAAAACGTGTTTTCGTGAAGAAATCAT
Source organism: Paramormyrops kingsleyae (assembly GCF_048594095.1). NCBI lineage: Eukaryota > Metazoa > Chordata > Actinopteri > Osteoglossiformes > Mormyridae > Paramormyrops > Paramormyrops kingsleyae. Next base: position 150,084 of record NW_027326011.1, read on the forward strand.
GACAAACTAACACAAAATGAAGATTTCATTATAACTTGACATTCTGAGTTGTTTTCATGAAACCTGCGCTTCCCCTACAAGAGTTCGACCTACCATTATAGGAAAACGTGTTTTCGTGAAGAAATCATGACAAACTGACACAAAATGAAGATTTCATTATAACGACATTCTGAGTTGTTTTCATGAAACCTGCGCTTCCCCTACAAGAGTTCGACCTACCATTATAGGAAAACGTGTTTTCGTGAAGAAATCATGACAAACTGACACAAAATGAAGATTTCATTATAACTTGACATTCTGAGTTGTTTTCATGAAACCTGCGCTTCCCCTACAAGAGTTCGACCTACCATTATAGGAAAACGTGTTTTCGTGAAGAAATCATGACAAACTAACACAAAATGAAGATTTCATTATAACTTGACATTCTGAGTTGTTTTCATGAAACCTACGCTTCCCCTATAAGAGTTCAACCTACCATTATAGGAAAACGTGTTTTCGTGAAGAAATCATGACAAACTAACACAAAATGAAGATTTCATTATAACTTGACATTCTGAGTTGTTTTCATGAAACCTGCGCTTCCCCTATAAGAGTTCAACCTACCATTATAGGAAAATGTGTTTTCGTGAAGAAATCATGACAAACTGACACAAAATGAAGATTTCATTATAACTTGACATTCTGAGTTGTTTTCATGAAACCTGCGCTTCCCCTACAAGAGTTCGACCTACCATTATAGGAAAACGTGTTTTCGTGAAGAAATCATGACAAACTAACACAAAATGAAGATTTCATTATAACTTGACATTCTGAGTTGTTTTCATGAAACCTACGCTTCCCCTATAAGAGTTCAACCTACCATTATAGGAAAACGTGTTTTCGTGAAGAAATCATGACAAACTAACACAAAATGAAGATTTCATTATAACTTGACATTCTGAGTTGTTTTCATGAAACCTGCGCTTCCCCTATAAGAGTTCAACCTACCATTATAAGAAAACGTGTTTTCGTGAAGAAATCATGACAAACTGACACAAAAATGAAGATTTCATTATAACTTGACATTCTGAGTTGTTTTCATGAAACCTGCGCTTCCCCTACAAGAGTTCAACCTACCATTATAGGAAAACGTGTTTTCGTGAAGAAATCATGACAAACTGACACAAAATGAAGATTTCATTATAACTTGACATTCTGAGTTGTTTTCATGAAACCTGCGCTTCCCCTACAAGAGTTCGACCTACCATTATAGGAAAACGTGTTTTCGTGAAGAAATCATGACAAACTAACACAAAATGAAGATTTCATTATAACTTGACATTCTGAGTTGTTTTCATGAAACCTGCGCTTCCCCTACAAGAGTTCGACCTACCATTATAGGAAAACGTGTTTTCGTGAAGAAATCATGACAAACTGACACAAAATGAAAATTTCATTATAACTTGACATTCTGAGTTGTTTTCATGAAACCTGCGCTTCCCCTACAAGAGTTCGACCTACCATTATAGGAAAACGTGTTTTCGTGAAGTAATCATGACAAACTGACACAAAATGAAGATTTCATTATAACTTGACATTCTGAGTTGTTTTCATGAAACCTGCGCTTCCCCTACAAGAGTTCGACCTACCATTATAGGAAAACGTGTTTTCGTGAAGAAATCATGACAAACTAACACAAAATGAAGATTTCATTATAACTTGACATTCTGAGTTGTTTTCATGAAACCTGCGCTTCCCCTATAAGAGTTCAACCTACCATTATAGGAAAACGTGTTTTCGTGAAGAAATCATGACAAACTGACACAAAATGAAGATTTCATTATAACTTGACATTCTGAGTTGTTTTCATGAAACCTGCGCTTCCCCTACAAGAGTTCAACCTACCATTATAGGAAAACGTGTTTTCGTGAAGAAATCATGACAAACTAACACAAAATGAAGATTTCATTATAACTTGACATTCTGAGTTGTTTTCATGAAACCTGCGCTTCCCCTATAAGAGTTCGACCTACCATTATAGGAAAACGTGTTTTCGTGAAGAAATCATGACAAACTGACACAAAATGAAGATTTCATTATAACTTGACATTCTGAGTTGTTTTCATGAAACCTACGCTTCCCCTATAAGAGTTCGACCTACCATTATAGGAAAACGTGTTTTCGTGAAGAAATCATGACAAACTAACACAAAATGAAGATTTCATTATAACTTGACATTCTGAGTTGTTTTCATGAAACCTGCGCTTCCCCTATAAGAGTTCAACCTACCATTATAAGAAAACGTGTTTTCGTGAAGAAATCATGACAAACTGACACAAAATGAAGATTTCATTATAACTTGACATTCTGAGTTGTTTTCATGAAACCTGCGCTTCCCCTACAAGAGTTCAACCTACCATTATAGGAAAACGTGTTTTCGTGAAGAAATCATGACAAACTAACACAAAATGAAGATTTCATTATAACTTGACATTCTGAGTTGTTTTCATGAAACCTACGCTTCCCCTATAAGAGTTCAACCTACCATTATAGGAAAACGTGTTTTCGTGAAGAAATCATGACAAACTAACACAAAATGAAGATTTCATTATAACTTGACATTCTGAGTTGTTTTCATGAAACCTGCGCTTCCCCTATAAGAGTTCAACCTACCATTATAGGAAAATGTGTTTTCGTGAAGAAATCATGACAAACTGACACAAAATGAAGATTTCATTATAACTTGACATTCTGAGTTGTTTTCATGAAACCTGCGCTTCCCCTACAAGAGTTCGACCTACCATTATAGGAAAACGTGTTTTCGTGAAGAAATCATGACAAACTAACACAAAATGAAGATTTCATTATAACTTGACATTCTGAGTTGTTTTCATGAAACCTACGCTTCCCCTATAAGAGTTCAACCTACCATTATAGGAAAACGTGTTTTCGTGAAGAAATCATGACAAACTAACACAAAATGAAGATTTCATTATAACTTGACATTCTGAGTTGTTTTCATGAAACCTGCGCTTCCCCTATAAGAGTTCAACCTACCATTATAAGAAAACGTGTTTTCGTGAAGAAATCATGACAAACTGACACAAAATGAAGATTTCATTATAACTTGACATTCTGAGTTGTTTTCATGAAACCTGCGCTTCCCCTACAAGAGTTCAACCTACCATTATAGGAAAACGTGTTTTCGTGAAGAAATCATGACAAACTGACACAAAATGAAGATTTCATTATAACTTGACATTCTGAGTTGTTTTCATGAAACCTGCGCTTCCCCTACAAGAGTTCGACCTACCATTATAGAAAACGTGTTTTCGTGAAGAAATCATGACAAACTAACACAAAATGAAGATTTCATTATAACTTGACATTCTGAGTTGTTTTCATGAAACCTGCGCTTCCCCTACAAGAGTTCGACCTACCATTATAGGAAAACGTGTTTTCGTGAAGAAATCATGACAAACTGACACAAAATGAAAATTTCATTATAACTTGACATTCTGAGTTGTTTTCATGAAACCTGCGCTTCCCTACAAGAGTTCGACCTACCATTATAGGAAAACGTGTTTTCGTGAAGAAATCATGACAAACTGACACAAAATGAAGATTTCATTATAACTTGACATTCTGAGTTGTTTTCATGAAACCTGCGCTTCCCCTACAAGAGTTCAACCTACCATTATAGGAAAACGTGTTTTCGTGAAGAAATCATGACAAACTAACACAAAATGAAGATTTCATTATAACTTGACATTCTGAGTTGTTTTCATGAAACCTACGCTTCCCCTATAAGAGTTCAACCTACCATTATAGGAAAACGTGTTTTCGTGAAGAAATCATGACAAACTAACACAAAATGAAGATTTCATTATAACTTGACATTCTGAGTTGTTTTCATGAAACCTGCGCTTCCCCTATAAGAGTTCAACCTACCATTATAGGAAAATGTGTTTTCGTGAAGAAATCATGACAAACTGACACAAAATGAAGATTTCATTATAACTTGACATTCTGAGTTGTTTTCATGAAACCTGCGCTTCCCCTACAAGAGTTCGACCTACCATTATAGGAAAACGTGTTTTCGTGAAGAAATCATGACAAACTAACACAAAATGAAGATTTCATTATAACTTGACATTCTGAGTTGTTTTCATGAAACCTACGCTTCCCTATAAGAGTTCAACCTACCATTATAGGAAAACGTGTTTTCGTGAAGAAATCATGACAAACTAACACAAAATGAAGATTTCATTATAACTTGACATTCTGAGTTGTTTTCATGAAACCTGCGCTTCCCCTATAAGAGTTCAACCTACCATTATAAGAAAACGTGTTTTCGTGAAGAAATCATGACAAACTGACACAAAATGAAGATTTCATTATAACTTGACATTCTGAGTTGTTTTCATGAAACCTGCGCTTCCCCTACAAGAGTTCAACCTACCATTATAGGAAAACGTGTTTTCGTGAAGAAATCATGACAAACTGACACAAAATGAAGATTTCATTATAACTTGACATTCTGAGTTGTTTTCATGAAACCTGCGCTTCCCCTACAAGAGTTCGACCTACCATTATAGGAAAACGTGTTTTCGTGAAGAAATCATGACAAACTAACACAAAATGAAGATTTCATTATAACTTGACATTCTGAGTTGTTTTCATGAAACCTGCGCTTCCCCTACAAGAGTTCGACCTACCATTATAGGAAAACGTGTTTTCGTGAAGAAATCATGACAAACTGACACAAAATGAAAATTTCATTATAACTTGACATTCTGAGTTGTTTTCATGAAACCTGCGCTTCCCCTACAAGAGTTCGACCTACCATTATAGGAAAACGTGTTTTCGTGAAGAAATCATGACAAACTGACACAAAATGAAGATTTCATTATAACTTGACATTCTGAGTTGTTTTCATGAAACCTGCGCTTCCCCTACAAGAGTTCGACCTACCATTATAGGAAAACGTGTTTTCGTGAAGAAATCATGACAAACTAACACAAAATGAAGATTCATTATAACTTGACATTCTGAGTTGTTTTCATGAAACCTGCGCTTCCCCTATAAGAGTTCAACCTACCATTATAGGAAAACGTGTTTTCGTGAAGAAATCATGACAAACTAACACAAAATGAAGATTTCATTATAACTTGACATTCTGAGTTGTTTTCATGAAACCTGCGCTTCCCCTATAAGAGTTCAACCTACCATTATAGGAAAACGTGTTTTCGTGAAGAAATCATGACAAACTAACACAAAATGAAGATTTCATTATAACTTGACATTCTGAGTTGTTTTCATGAAACCTGCGCTTCCCCTACAAGAGTTCGACCTACCATTATAGGAAAACGTGTTTTCGTGAAGAAATCATGACAAACTAACACAAAATGAAGATTTCATTATAACTTGACATTCTGAGTTGTTTTCATGAAACCTGCGCTTCCCCTATAAGAGTTCAACCTACCATTATAGGAAAACGTGTTTTCGTGAAGAAATCATGACAAACTAACACAAAATGAAGATTTCATTATAACTTGACATTCTGAGTTGTTTTCATGAAACCTGCGCTTCCCCTACAAGAGTTCGACCTACCATTATAGGAAAACGTGTTTTCGTGAAGAAATCATGACAAACTAACACAAAATGAAGATTTCATTATAACTTGACATTCTGAGTTGTTTTCATGAAACGTGCGCTTCCCCTACAAGAGTTCGACCTACCATTATAGGAAAACGTGTTTTCGTGAAGAAATCATGACAAACTAACACAAAATGAAGATTTCATTATAACTTGACATTCTGAGTTGTTTTCATGAAACCTGCGCTTCCCCTACAAGAGTTCAACCTACCATTATAGGAAAACGTCTTTTCGGGAAGAAATCATGACAAACTAACACAAAATGAAGATTTCATTATAACTTGACATTCTGAGTTGTTTTCATGAACCCTGCGCTTCCCCTATAAGAGTTCAACCTACCATTATAGGAAAACGTGTTTTCGTGAAGAAATCATGACAAACTAACACAAAATGAAGATTTCATTATAACTTGACATTCTGAGTTGTTTTCATGAAACCTGCGCTTCCCCTACAAGAGTTCAACCTACCATTATAGGAAAACGTGTTTTCGTGAAGAAATCATGACAAACTAACACAAAATGAAGATTTCATTATAACTTGACATTCTGAGTTGTTTTCATGAAACCTGCGCTTCCCCTACAAGAGTTCAACCTACCATTATAGGAAAACGTCTTTTCGGGAAGAAATCATGACAAACTAACACAAAATGAAGATTTCATTATAACTTGACATTCTGAGTTGTTTTCATGAACCCTGCGCTTCCCCTATAAGAGTTCAACCTACCATTATAGGAAAACGTGTTTTCGTGAAGAAATCATGACAAACTAACACAAAATGAAGATTTCATTATAACTTGACATTCTGAGTTGTTTTCATGAAACCTGCGCTTCCCCTACAAGAGTTCAACCTACCATTATAGGAAAACGTGTTTTCGTGAAGAAATCATGACAAACTAACACAAAATGAAGATTTCATTATAACTTGACATTCTGAGTTGTTTTCATGAAACCTGCGCTTCCCCTACAAGAGTTCAACCTACCATTATAGGAAAACGTGTTTTCGTGAAGAAATCATGACAAACTAACACAAAATGAAGATTTCATTATAACTTGACATTCTGAGTTGTTTTCATGAAACCTGCGCTTCCCCTACAAGAGTTCAACCTACCATTATAGGAAAACGTCTTTTCGGGAAGAAATCATGACAAACTGACACAAAATGAAGATTTCATTATAACTTGACATTCTGAGTTGTTTTCATGAAACCTGCGCTTCCCCTATAAGAGTTCAACCTACCATTATAGGAAAACGTGTTTTCGTGAAGAAATCATGACAAACTAACACAAAATGAAGATTTCATTATAACTTGACATTCTGAGTTGTTTTCATGAAACCTGCGCTTCCCCTACAAGAGTTCGACCTACCATTATAGGAAAACGTGTTTTCGTGAAGAAATCATGACAAACTGACACAAAATGAAAATTTCATTATAACTTGACATTCTGAGTTGTTTTCATGAAACCTGCGCTTCCCCTACAAGAGTTCGACCTACCATTATAGGAAAACGTGTTTTCGTGAAGAAATCATGACAAACTGACACAAAATGAAGATTTCATTATAACTTGACATTCTGAGTTGTTTTCATGAAACCTGCGCTTCCCCTACAAGAGTTCGACCTACCATTATAGGAAAACGTGTTTTCGTGAAGAAATCATGACAAACTAACACAAAATGAAGATTTCATTATAACTTGACATTCTGAGTTGTTTTCATGAAACCTGCGCTTCCCCTATAAGAGTTCAACCTACCATTATAGGAAAACGTGTTTTCGTGAAGAAATCATGACAAACTAACACAAAATGAAGATTTCATTATAACTTGACATTCTGAGTTGTTTTCATGAAACCTGCGCTTCCCCTATAAGAGTTCAACCTACCATTATAGGAAAACGTGTTTTCGTGAAGAAATCATGACAAACTAACACAAAATGAAGATTTCATTATAACTTGACATTCTGAGTTGTTTTCATGAAACCTGCGCTTCCCCTACAAGAGTTCGACCTACCATTATAGGAAAACGTGTTTTCGTGAAGAAATCATGACAAACTAACACAAAATGAAGATTTCATTATAACTTGACATTCTGAGTTGTTTTCATGAAACCTGCGCTTCCCCTATAAGAGTTCAACCTACCATTATAGGAAAACGTGTTTTCGTGAAGAAATCATGACAAACTAACACAAAATGAAGATTTCATTATAACTTGACATTCTGAGTTGTTTTCATGAAACCTGCGCTTCCCCTACAAGAGTTCGACCTACCATTATAGGAAAACGTGTTTTCGTGAAGAAATCATGACAAACTAACACAAAATGAAGATTTCATTATAACTTGACATTCTGAGTTGTTTTCATGAAACGTGCGCTTCCCCTACAAGAGTTCGACCTACCATTATAGGAAAACGTGTTTTCGTGAAGAAATCATGACAAACTAACACAAAATGAAGATTTCATTATAACTTGACATTCTGAGTTGTTTTCATGAAACCTGCGCTTCCCCTACAAGAGTTCAACCTACCATTATAGGAAAACGTCTTTTCGGGAAGAAATCATGACAAACTAACACAAAATGAAGATTTCATTATAACTTGACATTCTGAGTTGTTTTCATGAACCCTGCGCTTCCCCTATAAGAGTTCAACCTACCATTATAGGAAAACGTGTTTTCGTGAAGAAATCATGACAAACTAACACAAAATGAAGATTTCATTATAACTTGACATTCTGAGTTGTTTTCATGAAACCTGCGCTTCCCCTACAAGAGTTCAACCTACCATTATAGGAAAACGTGTTTTCGTGAAGAAATCATGACAAACTAACACAAAATGAAGATTTCATTATAACTTGACATTCTGAGTTGTTTTCATGAAACCTGCGCTTCCCCTACAAGAGTTCAACCTACCATTATAGGAAAACGTCTTTTCGGGAAGAAATCATGACAAACTAACACAAAATGAAGATTTCATTATAACTTGACATTCTGAGTTGTTTTCATGAACCCTGCGCTTCCCCTATAAGAGTTCAACCTACCATTATAGGAAAACGTGTTTTCGTGAAGAAATCATGACAAACTAACACAAAATGAAGATTTCATTATAACTTGACATTCTGAGTTGTTTTCATGAAACCTGCGCTTCCCCTACAAGAGTTCAACCTACCATTATAGGAAAACGTGTTTTCGTGAAGAAATCATGACAAACTAACACAAAATGAAGATTTCATTATAACTTGACATTCTGAGTTGTTTTCATGAAACCTGCGCTTCCCCTACAAGAGTTCAACCTACCATTATAGGAAAACGTGTTTTCGTGAAGAAATCATGACAAACTAACACAAAATGAAGATTTCATTATAACTTGACATTCTGAGTTGTTTTCATGAAACCTGCGCTTCCCCTACAAGAGTTCAACCTACCATTATAGGAAAACGTCTTTTCGGGAAGAAATCATGACAAACTGACACAAAATGAAGATTTCATTATAACTTGACATTCTGAGTTGTTTTCATGAAACCTGCGCTTCCCCTATAAGAGTTCAACCTACCATTATAAGAAAACGTGTTTTCGTGAAGAAATCATGACAAACTGACACAAAATGAAGATTTCATTATAACTTGACATTCTGAGTTGTTTTCATGAAACCTGCGCTTCCCCTACAAGAGTTCAACCTACCATTATAGGAAAACGTGTTTTCGTGAAGAAATCATGACAAACTAACACAAAATGAAGATTTCATTATAACTTGACATTCTGAGTTGTTTTCATGAAACCTGCGCTTCCCCTACAAGAGTTCGACCTACCATTATAGGAAAACGTGTTTTCGTGAAGAAATCATGACAAACTAACACAAAATGAAGATTTCATTATAACTTGACATTCTGAGTTGTTTTCATGAAACCTGCGCTTCCCCTACAAGAGTTCGACCTACCATTATAGGAAAACGTGTTTTCGTGAAGAAATCATGACAAACTAACACAAAATGAAGATTTCATTATAACTTGACATTCTGAGTTGTTTTCATGAAACCTGCGCTTCCCCTACAAGAGTTCAACCTACCATTATAGGAAAACGTGTTTTCGTGAAGAAATCATGACAAACTAACACAAAATGAAGATTTCATTATAACTTGACATTCTGAGTTGTTTTCATGAAACCTGCGCTTCCCCTACAAGAGTTCGACCTACCATTATAGGAAAACGTGTTTTCGTGAAGAAATCATGACAAACTAACACAAAATGAAGATTTCATTATAACTTGACATTCTGAGTTGTTTTCATGAACCCTGCGCTTCCCTTATAAGAGTTCAACCTACCATTATAAGAAAACGTGTTTTCGTGAAGAAATCATGACAAACTGACACAAAATGAAGATTTCATTATAACTTGACATTCTGAGTTGTTTTCATGAAACCTGCGCTTCCCCTACAAGAGTTCGACCTACCATTATAGGAAAACGTGTTTTCGTGAAGAAATCATGACAAACTAACACAAAATGAAGATTTCATTATAACTTGACATTCTGAGTTGTTTTCATGAAACCTACGCTTCCCCTATAAGAGTTCGACCTACCATTTATAGGAAAACGTGTTTTCGTGAAGAAATCATGACAAACTAACACAAAATGAAGATTTCATTATAACTTGACATTCTGAGTTGTTTTCATGAAACCTGCGCTTCCCCTATAAGAGTTCGACCTACCATTATAGGAAAACGTGTTTTCGTGAAGAAATCATGACAAACTAACACAAAATGAATATTTCATTATAACTTGACATTCTGAGTTGTTTTCATGAAACCTGCGCTTCCCCTATAAGAGTTCAACCTACCATTATAAGAAAACGTGTTTTCGTGAAGAAATCATGACAAACTGACACAAAATGAAGATTTCATTATAACTTGACATTCTGAGTTGTTTTCATGAAACCTGCGCTTCCCCTACAAGAGTTCAACCTACCATTATAGGAAAACGTGTTTTTGTGAAGAAATCATGACAAACTAACACGAAATGAAGATTTCATTATAACTTGACATTCTGAGTTGTTTTCATGAAACCTGCGCTTCCCCTACAAGAGTTCGACCTACCATTATAGAAAAACGTGTTTTCGTGAAGAAATCATGACAAACTAACACAAAATGAAGATTTCATTATAACTTGACATTCTGAGTTGTTTTCATGAAACCTGCGCTTCCCCTACAAGAGTTCAACCTACCATTATAGGAAAACGTGTTTTCGTGAAGAAATCATGACAAACTAACACAAAATGAAGATTTCATTATAACTTGACATTCTGAGTTGTTTTCATGAAACCTGCGCTTCCCCTATAAGAGTTCAACCTACCATTATAGGAAAACGTGTTTTCGTGAAGAAATCATGACAAACTAACACAAAATGAAGATTTCATTATAACTTGACATTCTGAGTTGTTTTCATGAAACCTGCGCTTCCCCTACAAGAGTTCAACCTACCATTATAGGAAAACGTGTTTTCGTGAAGAAATCATGACAAACTAACACAAAATGAAGATTTCATTATAACTTGACATTCTGAGTTGTTTTCATGAAACCTGCGCTTCCCCTATAAGAGTTCGACCTACCATTATAGGAAAACGTGTTTTCGTGAAGAAATCATGACAAACTGACACAAAATGAAGATTTCATTATAACGACATTCTGAGTTGTTTTCATGAAACCTGCGCTTCCCCTACAAGAGTTCGACCTACCATTATAGGAAAACGTGTTTTCGTGAAGAAATCATGACAAACTAACACAAAATGAAGATTTCATTATAACTTGACATTCTGAGTTGTTTTCATGAAACCTACGCTTCCCCTACAAGAGTTCGACCTACCATTATAGAAAAACGTGTTTTCGTGAAGAAATCATGACAAACTAACACAAAATGAAGATTTCATTATAACTTGACATTCTGAGTTGTTTTCATGAAACCTGCGCTTCCCCTACAAGAGTTCAACCTACCATTATAGGAAAACGTGTTTTCGTGAAGAAATCATGACAAACTAACACAAAATGAAGATTTCATTATAACTTGACATTCTGAGTTGTTTTCATGAAACCTGCGCTTCCCCTATAAGAGTTCAACCTACCATTATAGGAAAACGTGTTTTCGTGAAGAAATCATGACAAACTAACACAAAATGAAGATTTCATTATAACTTGACATTCTGAGTTGTTTTCATGAAACCTGCGCTTCCCCTACAAGAGTTCAACCTACCATTATAGGAAAACGTGTTTTCGTGAAGAAATCATGACAAACTAACACAAAATGAAGATTTCATTATAACTTGACATTCTGAGTTGTTTTCATGAAACCTGCGCTTCCCCTATAAGAGTTCGACCTACCATTATAGGAAAACGTGTTTTCGTGAAGAAATCATGACAAACTGACACAAAATGAAGATTTCATTATAACGACATTCTGAGTTGTTTTCATGAAACCTGCGCTTCCCCTACAAGAGTTCAACCTACCATTATAGGAAAACGTGTTTTTGTGAAGAAATCATGACAAACTAACACGAAATGAAGATTTCATTATAACTTGACATTCTGAGTTGTTTTCATGAAACCTGCGCTTCCCCTACAAGAGTTCGACCTACCATTATAGAAAAACGTGTTTTCGTGAAGAAATCATGACAAACTAACACAAAATGAAGATTTCATTATAACTTGACATTCTGAGTTGTTTTCATGAAACCTGCGCTTCCCCTACAAGAGTTCAACCTACCATTATAGGAAAACGTGTTTTCGTGAAGAAATCATGACAAACTAACACAAAATGAAGATTTCATTATAACTTGACATTCTGAGTTGTTTTCATGAAACCTGCGCTTCCCCTATAAGAGTTCAACCTACCATTATAGGAAAACGTGTTTTCGTGAAGAAATCATGACAAACTAACACAAAATGAAGATTTCATTATAACTTGACATTCTGAGTTGTTTTCATGAAACCTGCGCTTCCCCTACAAGAGTTCAACCTACCATTATAGGAAAACGTGTTTTCGTGAAGAAATCATGACAAACTAACACAAAATGAAGATTTCATTATAACTTGACATTCTGAGTTGTTTTCATGAAACCTGCGCTTCCCCTATAAGAGTTCGACCTACCATTATAGGAAAACGTGTTTTCGTGAAGAAATCATGACAAACTGACACAAAATGAAGATTTCATTATAACGACATTCTGAGTTGTTTTCATGAAACCTGCGCTTCCCCTACAAGAGTTCGACCTACCATTATAGGAAAACGTGTTTTCGTGAAGAAATCATGACAAACTAACACAAAATGAAGATTTCATTATAACTTGACATTCTGAGTTGTTTTCATGAAACCTACGCTTCCCCTACAAGAGTTCGACCTACCATTATAGAAAAACGTGTTTTCGTGAAGAAATCATGACAAACTAACACAAAATGAAGATTTCATTATAACTTGACATTCTGAGTTGTTTTCATGAAACCTGCGCTTCCCCTACAAGAGTTCAACCTACCATTATAGGAAAACGTGTTTTCGTGAAGAAATCATGACAAACTAACACAAAATGAAGATTTCATTATAACTTGACATTCTGAGTTGTTTTCATGAAACCTGCGCTTCCCCTATAAGAGTTCAACCTACCATTATAGGAAAACGTGTTTTCGTGAAGAAATCATGACAAACTAACACAAAATGAAGATTTCATTATAACTTGACATTCTGAGTTGTTTTCATGAAACCTGCGCTTCCCCTACAAGAGTTCAACCTACCATTATAGGAAAACGTGTTTTCGTGAAGAAATCATGACA